>NW_026947741.1:0-237744 GCF_034190915.1 Cavia porcellus | reverse complement strand
CATTACATTCACTAGTAGGAGTGAGGAAAACATCACGGGGTGGTGCCCATTTTATGGGTGTGTGTTACATTACATTCACTAGTAGGAGTGAGAAAAACATCACGGGGTGGTGCGCATTGTATGGGTGTGTGTTACATTACATTCACCAGTAGGCGTGAGAAAAACATAACGGGGTGGTGTGAATCGGAGGGTCTGAATTAGGATAGGCAGTGAGTGGCAATGTAGGATGGAGAAAAGCACCACGTGGTGGTCAGCATGGGGAGGTCAGGGAACATGCTGTGGCAATGTAGCATAGGTTTCTCAAAAACAACGTGGGGTGGTTCGCATTGTATGGGTGTGTGTTACATTACATTCACTAGTACGAGTGAGAAAAACATCACGGGTTGGTGTGAATCGGAGGGTCTGAATTAGGATAGGCAGTGAATGGCAATGTAGGATGGAGAAAAGCACCGCGGGGTGGTCAGCATGGGGAGGTCAGGGAACATGCAGTGGCAATGTAGGATAGGATTCTGAAAAACATCTCGGGGTGGTGCGCATTGTATGGGTGTGTGTTACATTACATTCATTAGTAGGAGTGAGAAAAACATCACGGGGTGGTGCGCATTGTATGGGTGTGTGTTACATTACATTCACTAGTAGGAGTGAGAAAAACATCACGGGGTGGTGCGCATTGTATGGGTGTGTTTTACATTACATTCACTAGTAGGAGTGAGAAAAACATCACGGGGTGGTGTGCATTGTATGGGTGTGTGTTACATTACATTCACTAGTAGGAGTGAGAAAAGCATCACGGTGTGGTGTGAATCGGAGGGTCTGAATTAGGATAGGCAGTGAGTGGCAATGTAGGATGGAGAAAAGCACCGCGGGGTGGTCAGCATGGGGAGGTCAGGGAACATGCCGTGGCAATGTAGGATAGGTTTCTGAAAAACATCGCGGGGTGGTGCGCTTGTATGGGTGTGTGTTACATTACATTCACAAGTAGGAGTGAGAAAAACATCACGGGGTGGTGCGCATTGTATTGGTGTGTGTTACATTACATTCACTAGTAGGAGTGAGAAAAACATCACGGGGTGGTGCGCATTGTATGGCTGTGTGTTACATTACATTGACTAGTAGGAGTGAGAAAAACATCACGGGGTGGTGCGCATTGTATGGGTGTGTGTTACATTACATTCACTAGTAGGCGTGAGAAAAACATCACGGGGTGGTGTGAATCGGAGGGTCTGAATTAGGATAGGCAGTGAGTGGCAATGTAGGATGGAGAAAAGCACCGCGGGGTGGTCAGCATGGGGAGGTCAGGGAACATGCAGTGGCAATGTAGGATAGGTTTCTGAAAAACATCGCGGGGTGGTGCGCTTGTATGGGTGTGTGTTACATTACATTCCCTAGTAGGAGTGAGAAAAACATCACGGCGTGGTGCGCAATGTATGGGTGTGTGTTACATTACATTCACTAGTAGGATTGAGAAAAATATCAGGGGGTGGTGCGCATTGTATGGGTGTGTGTTACATTACATTCACTAGTAGGAGTGAGAAAAACATCACGGGGTGGTGTGAATCAGAGGGTCTGAATTAGGATAGGCAGTGAGTGGCAATGTAGGATGGAGAAAAGCACCGCGGGGTGGTCAGCATGGGGAGGTCAGGGAACATGCAGTGGCAATGTAGGATAGGTTTCTGAAAAACATCGCGGGGTGGTGCGCATTGTATGGGGGTGTGTTACATTACAATCACTAGTAGGAGTGAGAAAAACATCACGGGGTGGTGCGCATTGTATGCGTGTGTGTTACATTACATTCACTATTAGGAGTGAGAAAAACATCACGGGGTGGTGTGAATCGGAGGGTCTGAATTAGGATAGGCAGTGAGTGGCAATGTAGGATGGAGAAAAGCACCGCAGGGTGGTCAGCATGGGGAGGTCAGGGAACATGCAGGGGCAATGTAGGATAGGTTTCTGAAAAACATCGCGGGGTGGTGCGCATTGTATGGATGTGTGTTACATTACATTCACTAGTAGGAGTGAGAAAAACATCACGGGGTGGTGCGCATTGTATGGATGTGTGTTACATTACATTCACTAGCAGGAGTGAGAAAAACATCACGTGGTGGTGCGCATTGTATGGGTGTGTGTTACATTACATTCACTATTAGGAGTGAGAAAAACATCACGGGGTGGTGCGCATTGTATGGGTGTGTGTTAGATTACATTCACTAGTAGGAGTGAGAAAAACAGCACGGGGTGGTGTGAATCGGAGGGTCTGAATTAGGATAGGCAGTGAGTGGCAATGTAGGATGGAGAAAAGCACCGCGGCGTGGTCAGCATTGGGAGGTCAGGGAACATGCAGTGGCAATGAAGGATAGGTTTCTGAAAAACATCGCGGGGTGGTGCGCATTGTATGGGTGTGTGTTACATTACATTCACTAGTAGGAGTGAGAAAAACATCACGGGGTGGTGCGCATTGTATGGGTGTGTGTTACATTACATTCACTAGTAGGAGTGAGAAAAACATCACGGGGTGGTGTGAATCGGAGGCTCTGAATTAGGATAGGCAGTGAGTGGCAATGTAGGATGGAGAAAAGCACCGCGGGGTGGTCAGCATGGGGAGGTCAGGGAACATGCAGTGGCAATGTAGGATAGGTTTCTGAAAAACATCGCGGGGTGGTGCACATTGTATGGGTGTGTGTTACATTACATTCACTAGTAGGAGTGAGAAAAACATCACGGGGTGCTGCGCATTGTATGGGTGTGTGTTACATTACATTCACTAGTAGGAGTGAGAAAAACATCACGCGGTGGTGCGCATTGTATGGGTGTGTGTTACATTACATTCACTAGTAGGCGTGAGAAAAGCATCACGTGGTGGTGTGAATCGGAGGGTCTGAATTAAGATAGGCAGTGAGTGGCAATGTAGGATTGAGAAAAGCACCGCGGGGTGGTCAGCAAGGGGAAGTCAGGGAACATGCAGTGGCAATGTAGGATAGGTTTCTGAAAAACATTGCGGGGTGGTGCGCATTGTATGGGTGTGTGTTACATTACATTCACTAGTAGGAGTGAGAAAAACAACACGGGGTGGTGTGAATCGGAGGGTCTGAATTAGGATAGGCAGTGAGTGGCAATGTAGGATGGAGAAAAGCACCGCGGGGTGGTCAGCATGGGGAGGTCAGGGAACATGCAGTGGCAATGTAGGATAGGTTTCTGAAAAACATCGCGGGGTGGTGCGCATTGTATGGGGGTGTGTTACATTACATTCACTAGTAGGAGTGAGAAAAACATCACGGGGTGGTGCGCATTGTATGGGTGTGTGTTACATTACATTCACTATTAGGAGTGAGAAAAACATCACGGGGTGGTGTGAATCGGAGGGTCTGAATTAGGATAGGCAGTGAGTGGCAATGTAGGATGGAGAAAAGCACCGCAGGGTGGTCAGCATGGGGAGGTCAGGGAACATGCAGGGGCAATGTAGGATAGGTTTCTGAAAAACATCGCGGGGTGGTGCGCATTGTATGGATGTGTGTTACATTACATTCACTAGTAGGAGTGAGAAAAACATCACGGGGTGGTGCGCATTGTATGGATGTGTGTTACATTACATTCACTAGCAGGAGTGAGAAAAACATCACGTGGTGGTGCGCATTGTATGGGTGTGTGTTACATTACATTCACTAGTAGGTGTGAGAAAAACATCACGGGGTGGTGCGCATTGTATGGGTGTGTGTTAGATTACATTCACTAGTAGGAGTGAGAAAAACAGCACGGGGTGGTGTGAATCGGAGGGTCTGAATTAGGATAGGCAGTGAGTGGCAATGTAGGATGGAGAAAAGCACCGCGGCGTGGTCAGCATTGGGAGGTCAGGGAAAATGCAGTGGCAATGAAGGATAGGTTTCTGAAAAACATCGCGGGGTGGTGCGCATTGTATGGGTGTGTGTTACATTACATTCACTAGTAGGAGTGAGAAAAACATCACGGGGTGGTGCGCATTGTATGGGTGTGTGTTACATTACATTCACTAGTAGGAGTGAGAAAAACATCACGGGGTGGTGTGAATCGGAGGGTCTGAATTAGGATAGGCAGTGAGTGGCAATGTAGGATGGAGAAAAGCACCGCGGGGTGGTCAGCATGGGAAGGTCAGGGAACATGCAGTGGCAATGTAGGATAGGTTTCTGAAAAACATCGCGGGGTGGTGCACATTGTATGGGTGTGTGTTACATTACATTCACTAGTAGGAGTGAGAAAAACATCACGGGGTGCTGCGCATTGTATGGGTGTGTGTTACATTACATTCACTAGTAGGAGTGAGAAAAACATCACGCGGTGGTGCGCATTGTATGGGTGTGTGTTACATTACATTCACTAGTAGGAGTGAGAAAAGCATCACGTGGTGGTGTGAATCGGAGGGTCTGAATTAGGATAGGCAGTGAGTGGCAATGTAGGATTGAGAAAAGCACCGCGGGGTGGTCAGCAAGGGGAAGTCAGGGAACATGCAGTGGCAATGTAGGATAGGTTTCTGAAAAACATTGCCGGGTGGTGCGCATTGTATGGGTGTGTGTTACATTACATTCACTAGTAGGAGTGAGAAAAACAACACGGGGTGGTGTGAATCGGAGGGTCTGAATTAGGATAGGCAGTGAGTGGCAATGTAGGATGGAGAAAAGCACCGCGGGGTGGTCAGCATGGGGAGGTCAGGGAACATGCAGTGGCAATGTAGGATAGGTTTCTGAAAAACATCGCGGGGTGGTGCGCATTGTATGGGGGTGTGTTACATTACATTCACTAGTAGGAGTGAGAAAAACATCACGGGGTGGTGCGCATTGTATGGGTGTGTGTTACATTACATTCACTATTAGGAGTGAGAAAAACATCACGGGGTGGTGTGAATCGGAGTGTCTGAATTAGGATAGGCAGTGAGTGGCAATGTAGGATGGAGAAAAGCACCGCAGGGTGGTCAGCATGGGGAGGTCAGGGAACATGCAGGGGCAATGTAGGATAGGTTTCTGAAAAACATCGCGGGGTGGTGCGCATTGTATGGATGTGTGTTACATTACATTCACTAGTAGGAGTGAGAAAAACATCACGGGGTGGTGCGCATTGTATGGATGTGTGTTACATTACATTCACTAGCAGGAGTGAGAAAAACATCACGTGGTGGTGCGCATTGTATGGGTGTGTGTTACATTACATTCACTAGTAGGAGTGAGAAAAACATCACGGCGTGGTGCGCATTGTATGGGTGTGTGTTAGATTACATTCACTAGTAGGAGTGAGAAAAACAGCACGGGGTGGTGTGAATCGGAGGGTCTGAATTAGGATAGGCAGTGAGTGGCAATGTAGGATGGAGAAAAGCACCGCGGCGTGGTCAGCATTGGGAGGTCAGGGAACATGCAGTGGCAATGAAGGATAGGTTTCTGAAAAACATCGCGGGGTGGTGCGCATTGTATGGGTGTGTGTTACATTACATTCACTAGTAGGAGTGAGAAAAACATCACGGGGTGGTGCGCATTGTATGGGTGTGTGTTACATTACATTCACTAGTAGGAGTGAGAAAAACATCACGGGGTGGTGTGAATCGGAGGCTCTGAATTAGGATAGGCAGTGAGTGGCAATGTAGGATGGAGAAAAGCACCGCGGGGTGGTCAGCATGGGGAGGTCAGGGAACATGCAGTGGCAATGTAGGATAGGTTTCTGAAAAACATCGCGGGGTGGTGCACATTGTATGGGTGTGTGTTACATTACATTCACTAGTAGGAGTGAGAAAAACATCACGGGGTGCTGCGCATTGTATGGGTGTGTGTTACATTACATTCACTAGTAGCAGTGAGAAAAACATCACGCGGTGGTGCGCATTGTATGGGTGTGTGTTACATTACATTCACTAGTAGGAGTGAGAAAAGCATCACGTGGTGGTGTGAATCGGAGGGTCTGAATTAGGATAGGCAGTGAGTGGCAATGTAGGATTGAGAAAAGCACCGCGGGGTGGTCAGCAAGGGGAAGTCAGGGAACATGCAGTGGCAATGTAGGATAGGTTTCTGAAAAACATTGCGGGGTGGTGCGCATTGTATGGGTGTGTGTTACATTACATTCACTAGTAGGAGTGAGAAAAACATCACGGGGTGGTGCGCATTGTATGGGTGTGTGTTACATTACTTTCACTAGTAGGAGTGAGAAAAACATCACGGGGTGGTGCGCATTGTATTGGTATGTGTTACATTACATTCACTAGTAGGAGTGAGAAAAACATCACGGGGTGGTGCGCATTGTATGGCTGTGTGTTACATTACATTGACTAGTAGGAGGGAGAAAAACATCACGGCGTGGTGCGCATTGTATGGGTGTGTGTTACATTGCATGAACTAGTAGGCGTGAGAAAAACATCACGGGGTGCTGCGCATTGTATGGGTGTGTGTTACATTACATTCACTAGTAGGAGTGAGAAAAACATCACGCGGTGGTGCGCATTGTATGGGTGTGTGTTACATTACATTCACTAGTAGGAGTGAGAAAAGCATCACGTGGTGGTGTGAATCGGAGGGTCTGAATTAGGATAGGCAGTGAGTGGCAATGTAGGATTGAGAAAAGCACCGCGGGGTGGTCAGCAAGGGGAAGTCAGGGAACATGCAGTGGCAATGTAGGATAGGTTTCTGAAAAACATTGCGGGGTGGTGCGCATTGTATGGGTGTGTGTTACATTACATTCACTAGTAGGAGTGAGAAAAACATCACGGGGTGGTGCGCATTGTATGCGTGTGTGTTACATTACATTCACTAGTAGGAGTGAGAAAAACATCACGCGGTGGTGTGAATCGGAGGGTCTGCATTAGGATAGGCAGAGAGTGGCAATGTAGGATGGAGAAAAGCACCGCGGGGTGGTCAGCATGGGGAAGTCAGGGAAAATGCAGTGGCAATGTAGGATAGGTTTCTGAAAAGCATCGCAGGGTGATGCGCATTGTATGGGTGTGTGTTACATTGCATTCACTAGTAGGAGTGAGAAAAACATCACGGGGTGGTGCGCATTGTATGGGTGTGTGTTACATTACATTCACTAGTAGGAGTGAGAAAAAAATCACCAGGTGGTGCGCATTGTATGGGTGTGTGTTACATTACATTCACTAGTAGGAGTGAGAAAAACATCACGGGGTGGTGCGCATTGTATGGGTGTGTGTTACATTACATTCACTAGTAGAAGTGAGAAAACATCACGGGGTGGTGCGCATTGTATTGGTGTGTGTTACATTACATTCACTAGTAGGAGTGAGAAAAACATCACGGGGTGTTGCGCATTGTATGGCTGTGTGTTACATTACATTGACTAGTAGGAGGGAGAAAAACATCACGGGGTGGTGCGCATTGTATGGGTGTGTGTTACATTACATGAACTAGTAGGCGTGAGAAAAACATCACGGGGTGGTGTGAATCGGAAGGTCTGAATTAGGATAGGCAGTGAGTGGCAATGTAGGATGGAGAAAAGCACCGTGGGGTGGGCAGCATGGGGAGGACAGGGAACATGCAGTGGCAATGTAGGATAGGTTCCTGAAAAACATCACGGGGTGGTGCGCATTGTATGAGTGTGTGTTACATTTCATTCACTAGTAGGAGTGAGAAAAACATCACAGGGTTGTGTGAATCGGAGGGTCTGAATTAGGATAGGCAGTCAGTGGCAATGTAGGATGGAGAAAAGCACCACGGGGTGGTCAGCATGGGGAGGTCAGGGAACATGCTGTGGCAATGTAGGATAGGTTTCTCAAAAACAACGCGGGGTGGTGCGCATTGTATGGGTGTGTGTTACATTACATTCGCTAGTACGAGTGAGAAAAACATCACGGGTTGGTGTGAATCGGAGGGTCTGAATTAGGATAGGCAGTGAATGGCAACGTAGGATGGAGAAAAGCACCGCGGGGTGGTCAGCTTGGGGAGGTCAGGGAACATGCAGTGGCAATGTAGGATAGGTTTCTGAAAAACATCTCGGGGTGGTGCGAATTGTATGGGTGTGTGTTACATTACATTCACTAGTAGGAGTGAGAAAAACATCACGGGGTGGTGCGCATTGTATGGGTGTGTGTTACATTACATTCACTAGTAGGAGTGAGAAAAACATCACGGGGTGGTGTGAATCGGAAGGTCTGAATTAGGATAGGCAGTGAGTGGGAATGTAGGATGGAGAAAAGCACCGCGGGGTGGTCAGCATGGGGAGGTCAGGGAACATGCAGGGGCAATGTAGGATAGGTTTCTGAAAAACATCGCGGGGTGGTGCGCTTGTATGGGTGTGTGTTACATTACATTCCCTAGTAGGAGTGAGAAAAACATCACGGGGTGGTGCGCATTGTATGGGTGTGTGTTACATTACATTCACTAGTAGGAGTGAGAAAAATATCAGGGGGTGGTGCGCATTGTATGGGTGTGTGTTACATTACATTCACTAGTAGGAGTGAGAAAAACATCACGACGTGGTGCGCAATGTATTGGTGTGTGTTACATTACATTCACTAGTAGGAGTGAGAAAAACATCACGGGGTGGTGCGTATTGTATGGGTGTGTGTTACATTACATTCACTAGTAGGAGTGAGAAAAACATCACGGGGTCGTGTGAATCGGAGTGTCTGAATTAGGATAGGCAGTGAGTGGCAATGTAGGATGGAGAAAAGCACCGTGGGGTGGGCAGCATGGGGAGGACAGGGAACATGCAGTGGCATTGTAGGATTGGTTCCTGAAAAACATCACGTGGTGGTGTGCATTGTATGGGTGTGTGTTACATTACATTCACTTGTAGGAGTGAGAAAAACATCACGGGGTGGTGCGCATTGTATGGCTGTGTGTTAGATTACATTCACTAGTAGGAGTGAGAAAAACAGCACGGGGTGATGTGAATCGGAGGGTCTGAATTAGGATAGGCAGTGAGTGGCAATGTAGGATGGAGAAAAGCACCGCGGCGTGGTCAGCATTGGGAGGTCAGGGAACATGCAGTGGCAATGAAGGATAGGTTTTGAAAAACATCGCGGGGTGGTGCGCATTGTATGGGTGTGTGTTACATTACATTCACTAGTAGGAGTGAGAAAAACATCACGGGGTGGTGGGCATTGTATGGGTGTGTGTTACATTACATTCACTAGTAGGAGTGAGAAAAACATCACGGGGTGGTGTGAATCGGAGGGTCTGAATTAGGATAGGCAGTGAGTGGCAATGTAGGATGGAGAAAAGCACCGCGGGGTGGTCAGCATGGGGAGGTCAGGGAACATGCAGTGGCAATGTAGGATAGGTTTCTGAAAAACATCGCGGGGTGGTGCACATTGTATGGGTGTGTGTTACATTACATTCACTAGTAGGAGTGAGAAAAACATCACGGGGTGCTGCGCATTGTATGGGTGTGTGTTACATTACATTCACTAGTAGGAGTGAGAAAAACATCACGCGGTGGTGCGCATTGTATGGGTGTGTGTTACATTACATTCACTAGTAGGAGTGAGAAAAGCATCACGTGGTGGTGTGAATCGGAGGGTCTGAATTAGGATAGGCAGTGAGTGGCAATGTAGGATTGAGAAAAGCACCGCGGGGTGGTCAGCAAGGGGAAGTCAGGGAACATGCAGTGGCAATGTAGGATAGGTTTCTGAAAAACGTTGCGGGGTGGTGCGCATTGTATGGGTGTGTGTTACATTACATTCACTAGGAGGAGTGAGAAAAACATCACGGGGTGGTGCGCATTGTATGGGTGTGTGTTACATTACATTCACTAGTAGGAGTGAGAAAAACATCACGGGGTGGTGCGCATTGTATTGGTATGTGTTACATTACATTCACTAGTAGGAGCGAGCAAAACATCACGGGGTGGTGCGCATTGTATGGCTGTGTGTTACATTACATTGACTAGTAGGAGGGAGAAAAACATCACGGGGTGGTGCGCATTGTATGGGTGTGTGTTACATTACATGAACTAGTAGGCGTGAGAAAAACTTCACGGGGTGCTGCGCATTGTATGGGTGTGTGTTACATTACATTCACTAGTAGGAGTGAGAAAAACATCACGCGGTGGTGCGCATTGTATGGGTGTGTGTTACATTACATTCACTAGTAGGAGTGAGAAAAGCATCACGTGGTGGTGTGAATCGGAGGGTCTGAATTAGGATAGGCAGTGAGTGGCAATGTAGGATGGAGAAAAGCACCGCGGGGTGGTCAGCATGGGGAGGTCAGGGAACATGCAGTGGCAATGTAGGATAGGTTTCTGAAAAACATCGCGGGGTGGTGCGCATTGTATGGGGGTGTGTTACATTACAATCACTAGTAGGAGTGAGAAAAACATCACGGGGTGGTGCGCATTGTATGCGTGTGTGTTACATTACATTCACTATTAGGAGTGAGAAAAACATCACGGGGTGGTGTGAATAGGAGGGTCTGAATTAGGATAGGCAGTGAGTGGCAATGTAGGATGGAGAAAAGCACCGCAGGGTGGTCAGCATGGGGAGGTCAGGGAACATGCAGGGGCAATGTAGGATAGGTTTCTGAAAAACATCGCGGGGTGGTGCGCATTGTATGGATGTGTGTTACATTACATTCACTAGTAGGAGTGAGAAAAACATCACGGGGTGGTGCGCATTGTATGGATGTGTGTTACATTACATTCACTAGCAGGAGTGAGAAAAACATCACGTGGTGGTGCGCATTGTATGGGTGTGTGTTACATTACATTCACTAGTAGGAGTGAGAAAAACATCACGGGGTGGTGCGCATTGTATGGGTGTGTGTTAGATTACATTCACTAGTAGGAGTGAGAAAAACAGCACGGGGTGGTGTGAATCGGAGGGTCTGAATTAGGATAGGCAGTGAGTGGCAATGTAGGATGGAGAAAAGCACCGCGGCGTGGTCAGCATTGGGAGGTCAGGGAACATGCAGTGGCAATGAAGGATAGGTTTCTGAAAAACATCGCGGGGTGGTGCGCATTGTATGGGTGCGTGTTACATTACATTCACTAGTAGGAGTGAGAAAAACATCACGGGGTGGTGCGCATTGTATGGGTGTGTGTTACATTACATTCACTATTAGGAGTGAGAAAAACATCACGGGGTGGTGTGAATCGGAGGGTCTGAATTAGGATAGGCAGTGAGTGGCAATGTAGGATGGAGAAAAGCACCGCGGGGTGGTCAGCATGGGGAGGTCAGGGAACATGCAGTGGCAATGTAGGATAGGTTTCTGAAAAACATCGCGGGGTGGTGCACATTGTATGGGTGTGTGTTACATTACATTCACTAGTAGGAGTGAGAAAAACATCATGGGGTGCTGCGCATTGTATGGGTGTGTGTTACATTACATTCACTAGTAGGAGTGAGAAAAACATCACGCGGTGGTGCGCATTGTATGGGTGTGTGTTACATTACATTCACTAGTAGGAGTGAGAAAAGCATCACGTGGTGGTGTGAATCGGAGGGTCTGAATTAGGATAGGCAGTGAGTGGCAATGTAGGATTGAGAAAAGCACCGCGGGGTGGTCAGCAAGGGGAAGTCAGGGAACATGCAGTGGCAATGTAGGATAGGTTTCTGAAAAACATTGCGGGGTGGTGCGCATTGTATGGGTGTGTGTTACATTACATTCACTAGTAGGAGTGAGAAAAACAACACGGGGTGGTGTGAATCGGAGGGTCTGAATTAGGATAGGCAGTGAGTGGCAATGTAGGATGGAGAAAAGCACCGCGGGGTGGTCAGCATGGGGAGGTCAGGGAACATGCAGTGGCAATGTAGGATAGGTTTCTGAAAAACATCGCGGGGTGGTGCGCATTGTATGGGGGTGTGTTACATTACATTCACTAGTAGGAGTGAGAAAAACATCACGGGGTGGTGCGCATTGTATGGGTGTGTGTTACATTACATTCACTATTAGGAGTGAGAAAAACATCACGGGGTGGTGTGAATCGGAGGGTCTGAATTAGGATAGGCAGTGAGTGGCAATGTAGGATGGAGAAAAGCACCGCAGGGTGGTCAGCATGGGGAGGTCAGGGAACATGCAGGGGCAATGTAGGATAGGTTTCTGAAAAACATCGCGGGGTGGTGCGCATTGTATGGATGTGTGTTACATTACATTCACTAGTAGGAGTGAGAAAAACATCACGGGGTGGTGCGCATTGTATGGATGTGTGTTACATTACATTCACTAGCAGGAGTGAGAAAAACATCACGTGGTGGTGCGCATTGTATGGGTGTGTGTTACATTACATTCACTATTAGGAGTGAGAAAAACATCACAGGGTGGTGCGCATTGTATGGGTGTGTGTTAGATTACATTCACTAGTAGGAGTGAGAAAAACAGCACGGGGTGGTGTGAATCGGAGGGTCTGAATTAGGATAGGCAGTGAGTGGCAATGTAGGATGGAGAAAAGCACCGCGGCGTGGTCAGCATTGGGAGGTCAGGGAACATGCAGTGGCAATGAAGGATAGGTTTCTGAAAAACATCGCGGGGTGGTGCGCATTGTATGGGTGTGTGTTACATTACATTCACTAGTAGGAGTGAGAAAAACATCACGGGGTGGTGCGCATTGTATGGGTGTGTGTTACATTACATTCACTAGTAGGAGTGAGAAAAACATCACGGGGTGGTGTGAATCGGAGGGTCTGAATTAGGATAGGCAGTGAGTGGCAATGTAGGATGGAGAAAAGCACCGCGGGGTGGTCAGCATGGGAAAGTCAGGGAACATGCAGTGGCAATGTAGGATAGGTTTCTGAAAAACTTCGCGGGGTGGTGCACATTGTATGGGTGTGTGTTACATTACATTCACTAGTAGGAGTGAGAAAAACATCACGGGGTGCTGCGCATTGTATGGGTGTGTGTTACATTACATTCACTAGTAGGAGTGAGAAAAACATCACGCGGTGGTGCGCATTGTATGGGTGTGTGTTACATTACATTCACTAGTAGGAGTGAGAAAAGCATCACGTGGTGGTGTGAATCGGAGGGTCTGAATTAGGATAGGCAGTGAGTGGCAATGTAGGATTGAGAAAAGCACCGCGGGGTGGTCAGCAAGGGGAAGTCAGGGAACATGCAGTGGCAATGTAGGATAGGTTTCTGAAAAACATTTCGGGGTGGTGCGCATTGTATGGGTGTGTGTTACATTACATTCACTAGTAGGAGTGAGAAAAACACCACGGGGTGGTGTGAATCGGAGGGTCTCAATTAGGATAGGCAGTGAGTGGCAATGTAGGATGGAGAAAAGCACCGCGGGGTGGTCAGCATGGGGAGGTCAGGGAACATGCAGTGGAAATGTAGGATAGGTTTCTGAAAAACATCGCGGGGTGGTGCGCATTGTATGGGGGTGTGTTACATTACATTCACTAGTAGGAGTGAGAAAAACATCACGGGGTGGTGCGCATTGTATGGGTGTGTGTTACATTACATTCACTATTAGGAGTGAGAAAAACATCACGGGGTGGTGTGAATCGGAGGGTCTGAATTAGGATAGGCAGTGAGTGGCAATGTAGGATGGAGAAAAGCACCGCAGGGTGGTCAGCATGGGGAGGTCAGGGAACATGCAGGGGCAATGTAGGATAGGTTTCTGAAAAACATCGCGGGGTGGTGCGCATTGTATGGATGTGTGTTACATTACATTCACTAGTAGGAGTGAGAAAAACATCACGGGGTGGTGCGCATTGTATGGATGTGTGTTACATTACATTCACTAGCAGGAGTGAGAAAAACATCACGTGGTGGTGCGCATTGTATGGGTGTGTGTTACATTACATTCACTAGTAGGAGTGAGAAAAACATCACGGCGTGGTGCGCATTGTATGGGTGTGTTTTAGATTACATTCACTAGTAGGAGTGAGAAAAACAGCACGGTGTGGTGTGAATCGGAGGGTCTGAATTAGGATAGGCAGTGAGTGGCAATGTAGGATGGAGAAAAGCACCGCGGCGTGGTCAGCATTGGGAGGTCAGGGAACATGCAGTGGCAATGAAGGATAGGTTTCTAAAAAACATCGCGGGGTGGTGCGCATTGTATGGGTGTGTGTTACATTACATTCACTAGTAGGAGTGAGAAAAACATCACGGGGTGGTGTGAATCGGAGGCTCTGAATTAGGATAGGCAGTGAGTGGCAATGTAGGATGGAGAAAAGCACCGCGGGGTGGTCAGCATGGGGAGGTCAGGGAACATGCAGTGGCAATGTAGGATAGGTTTCTGAAAAACATCGCGGGGTGGTGCACATTGTATGGGTGTGTGTTACATTACATTCACTAGTAGGAGTGAGAAAAACATCACGGGGTGCTGCGCATTGTATGGGTGTGTGTTACATTACATTCACTAGTAGGAGTGAGAAAAACATCACGCGGTGGTGCGCATTGTATGGGTGTGTGTTACATTACATTCACTAGTAGGAGTGAGAAAAGCATCACGTGGTGGTGTGAATCGGAGGGTCTGAATTAGGATAGACAGTGAGTGGCAATGTAGGATTGAGAAAAGCACCGCGGGGTGGTCAGCAAGGGGAAGTCAGGGAACATGCAGTGGCAATGTAGGATAGGTTTCTGAAAAACATTGCGGGGTGGTGCGCATTGTATGGGTGTGTGTTACATTACATTCACTAGTAGGAGTGAGAAAAACAACACGGGGTGGTGTGAATCGGAGGGTCTCAATTAGGATAGGCAGTGAGTGGCAATGTAGGATGGAGAAAAGCACCGCGGGGTGGTCAGCATGGGGAGGTCAGGGAACATGCAGTGGCAATGTAGGATAGGTTTCTGAAAAACATCGCGGGGTGGTGCGCATTGTATGGGGGTGTGTTACATTACATTCACTAGTAGGAGTGAGAAAAACATCACGGGGTGGTGCGCATTGTATGGGTGTGTGTTACATTACATTCACTATTAGGAGTGAGAAAAACATCACGGGGTGGTGTGAATCGGAGGGTCTGAATTAGGATAGGCAGTGAGTGGCAATGTAGGATGGAGAAAAGCACCGCAGGGTGGTCAGCATGGGGAGGTTAGGGAACATGCAGGGGCAATGTAGGATAGGTTTCTGAAAAACATCGCGGGGTGGTGCGCATTGTATGGATGTGTGTTACATTACATTCACTAGTAGGAGTGAGAAAAACATCACGGGGTGGTGCGCATTGTATGGATGTGTGTTACATTACATTCACTAGCAGGAGTGAGAAAAACATCACGTGGTGGTGCGCATTGTATGGGTGTGTGTTACATTACATTCACTAGTAGGAGTGAGAAAAACATCACGGCGTGGTGCGCATTGTATGGGTGTGTGTTAGATTACATTCACTAGTAGGAGTGAGAAAAACAGCACGGTGTGGTGTGAATCGGAGGGTCTGAATTAGGATAGGCAGTGAGTGGCAATGTAGGATGGAGAAAAGCACCGCGGCGTGGTCAGCATTGGGAGGTCAGGGAACATGCAGTGGCAATGAAGGATAGGTTTCTGAAAAACATCGCGGGGTGGTGCGCATTGTATGGGTGTGTGTTACATTACATTCACTAGTAGGCGTGAGAAAAACATCACGGGGTGGTGCGCATTGTATGGGTGTGTGTTACATTACATTCACTAGTAGGAGTGAGAAAAACATCACGGGGTGGTGTGAATCGGAGGCTCTGAATTAGGATAGGCAGTGAGTGGCAATGTAGGATGGAGAAAAGCACCGCGGGGTGGTCAGCATGGGGAGGTCAGGGAACATGCAGTGGCAATGTAGGATAGGTTTCTGAAAAACATCGCGGGGTGGTGCACATTGTATGGGTGTGTGTTACATTACATTCACTAGTAGGAGTGAGAAAAACATCACGGGGTGCTGCGCATTGTATGGGTGTGTGTTACATTACATTCACTAGTAGGAGTGAGAAAAACATCACGCGGTGGTGCGCATTGTATGGGTGTGTGTTACATTACATTCACTAGTAGGAGTGAGAAAAGCATCACGTGGTGGTGTGAATCGGAGGGTCTGAATTAGGATAGGCAGTGAGTGGCAATGTAGGATTGAGAAAAGCACCGCGGGGTGGTCAGCAAGGGGAAGTCAGGGAACATGCAGTGGCAATGTAGGATAGGTTTCTGAAAAACATTGCGGGGTGGTGCGCATTGTATGGGTGTGTGTTACATTACATTCACTAATAGGAGTGAGAAAAACATCACGGGGTGGTGCGCATTGTATGGGTGTGTGTTACATTACTTTCACTAGTAGGAGTGAGAAAAACATCACGGGGTGGTGCGCATTGTATTGGTATGTGTTACATTACATTCACTAGTAGGAGTGAGAAAAACATCACGGGGTGGTGCGCATTGTATGGCTGTGTGTTACATTACATTGACTAGTAGGAGGGAGAAAAACATCACGGCGTGGTGCGCATTGTATGGGTGTGTGTTACATTACATGAACTAGTAGGCGTGAGAAAAACATCACGGGGTGCTGCGCATTGTATGGGTGTGTGTTACATTACATTCACTAGTAGGAGTGAGAAAAACATCACGCGGTGGTGCGCATTGTATGGGTGTGTGTTACATTACATTCACTAGTAGGAGTGAGAAAAGCATCACGTGGTGGTGTGAATCGGAGGGTCTGAATTAGGATAGGCAGTGAGTGGCAATGTAGGATTGAGAAAAGCACCGCGGGGTGGTCAGCAAGGGGAAGTCAGGGAACATGCAGTGGCAATGTAGGATAGGTTTCTGAAAAACATTGCGGGGTGGTGCGCATTGTATGGGTGTGTGTTACATTACATTCACTAGTAGGAGTGAGAAAAACATCACGGGATGGTGCGCATTGTATGCGTGTGTGTTACATTACATTCACTAGTAGGAGTGAGAAAAACATCACGCGGTGGTGTGAATCGGAGGGTCTGCATTAGGATAGGCAGAGAGTGGCAATGTAGGATGGAGAAAAGCACCGCGGGGTGGTCAGCATGGGGAAGTCAGGGAACATGCAGTGGCAATGTAGGATAGGTTTCTGAAAAACATCGCAGGGTGGTGCGCATTGTATGGGTGTGTGTTACATTGCATTCACTAGTAGGAGTGAGAAAAACATCACGGGGTAGTGCGCATTGTATGGGTGTGTGTTACATTACATTCACTAGTAGGAGTGAGAAAAAAATAACCGGGTGGTGCGCATTGTATGGGTGTGTGTTACATTACATTCACTAGTAGGAGTGAGAAAAACATCACGGGGTGGTGCGCATTGTATGGGTGTGTGTTACATTACATTCACTAGTAGAAGTGAGAAAACATCACGGGGTGGTGCGCATTGTATTGGTGTGTGTTACATTACATTCACTAGTAGGAGTGAGAAAAACATCACGGGGTGTTGCGCATTGTATGGCTGTGTGTTACATTACATTGACTAGTAGGAGGGAGAAAAACATCACGGGGTGGTGCGCATTGTATGGGTGTGTGTTACATTACATGAACTAGTAGGCGTGAGAAAAACATCACGGGGTGGTGTGAATCGGAAGGTCGGAATTAGGATAGGCAGTGAGTGGCAATGTAGGATGGAGAAAAGCACCGTGGGGTGGGCAGCATGGGGAGGACAGGGAACATGCAGTGGCAATGTAGGATAGGTTCCTGAAAAACATCACGGGGTGGTGCGCATTGTATGAGTGTGTGTTACATTTCATTCACTAGTAGGAGTGAGAAAAACATCACAGGGTTGTGTGAATCGGAGGGTCTGAATTAGGATAGGCAGTGAGTGGCAATGTAGGATGGAGAAAAGCACCACGGGGTGGTCAGCATGGGGAGGTCAGGGAACATGCTGTGGCAATGTAGGATAGGTTTCTCAAAAACAACGCGGGGTGGTGCGCATTGTATGGGTGTGTGTTACATTACATTCACTAGTACGAGTGAGAAAAACATCACGGGTTGGTGTGAATCGGAGGGTCTGAATTAGGATAGGCAGTGAATGGCAACGTAGGATGGAGAAAAGCACCGCGGGGTGGTCAGCATGGGGAGGTCAGGGAACATGCAGTGGCAATGTAGGATAGGTTTCTGAAAAACATCTCGGGGTGGTGCGCATTGTATGGGTGTGTGTTACATTATATTCACTAGTAGGAGTGAGAAAAACATCACGGGGTGGTGCGCATTGTATGGGTGTGTGTTACATTACATTCACTAGTAGGAGTGAGAAAAACATCACGGGGTGGTGTGAATCGGAAGGTCTGAATTAGGATAGGCAGTGAGTGGGAATGTAGGATGGAGAAAAGCACCGCGGGGTGGTCAGCTTGGGGAGGTCAGGGAACATGCAGTGGCAATGTAGGATAGGTTTCTGAAAAACATCGCGGGGTGGTGCGCTTGTATGGGTGTGTGTTACATTACATTCCCTAGTAGGAGTGAGAAAAACATCACGGGGTGGTGCGCATTGTATGGGTGTGTGTTACATTACATTCACTAGTAGGAGTGAGAAAAATATCAGGGGGTGGTGCGCATTGTATGGGTGTGTGTTACATTACATTCACTAGTAGGAGTGAGAAAAACATCACGACGTGGTGCGCAATGTATTGGTGTGTGTTACATTACATTCACTAGTAGGAGTGAGAAAAACATCACGGGGTGGTGCGTATTGTATGGGTGTGTGTTACATTACATTCACTAGTAGGAGTGAGAAAAACATCACGGGGTCGTGTGAATCGGAGGGTCTGAATTAGGATAGGCAGTGAGTGGCAATGTAGGATGGAGAAAAGCACCGTGGGGTGGGCAGCATGGGGAGGACAGGGAACATGCAGTGGCATTGTAGGATTGGTTCCTGAAAAACATCACGTGGTGGTGCGCATTGTATGGGTGTGTGTTACATTACATTCACTAGTAGGAGTGAGAAAAACATCACGGGGTGGTGCGCATTGTATGGGTGTGTGTTAGATTACATTCACTAGTAGGAGTGAGAAAAACAGCACGGGGTGGTGTGAATCGGAGGGTCTGAATTAGGATAGGCAGTGAGTGGCAATGTAGGATGGAGAAAAGCACCGCGGCGTGGTCAGCATTGGGAGGTCAGGGAACATGCAGTGGCAATGAAGGATAGGTTTTGAAAAACATCGCGGGGTGGTGCGCATTGTATGGGTGTGTGTTACATTACATTCACTAGTAGGAGTGAGAAAAACATCACGGGGTGGTGGGCATTGTATGGGTGTGTGTTACATTACATTCACTAGTAGGAGTGAGAAAAACATCACGAGGTGGTGTGAATCGGAGGGTCTGAATTAGGATAGGCAGTGAGTGGCAATGTAGGATGGAGAAAAGCACCGCGGGGTGGTCAGCATGGGGAGGTCAGGGAACATGCAGTGGCAATGTAGGATAGGTTTCTGAAAAACATCGCGGGGTGGTGCACATTGTATGGGTGTGTGTTACATTACATTCACTAGTAGGAGTGAGAAAAACATCACGGGGTGCTGCGCATTGTATGGGTGTGTGTTACATTACATTCACTAGTAGGAGTGAGAAAAACATCACGCGGTGGTGCGCATTGTATGGGTGTGTGTTACATTACATTCACTAGTAGGAGTGAGAAAAGCATCACGTGGTGGTGTGAATCGGAGGGTCTGAATTAGGATAGGCAGTGAGTGGCAATGTAGGATTGAGAAAAGCACCGCGGGGTGGTCAGCAAGGGGAAGTCAGGGAACATGCAGTGGCAATGTAGGATAGGTTTCTGAAAAACATTGCGGGGTGGTGCGCATTGTATGGGTGTGTGTTACATTACATTCACTAGTAGGAGTGAGAAAAACATCACGGGGTGGTGCGCATTGTATGGGTGTGTGTTACATTACTTTCACTAGTAGGAGTGAGAAAAACATCACGGGGTGGTGCGCATTGTATTGGTATGTGTTACATTACATTCACTAGTAGGAGTGAGAAAAACATCACGGGGTGGTGTGCATTGTATGGCTGTGTGTTACATTACATTGACTAGTAGGAGGGAGAAAAACATCACGGCGTGGTGCGCATTGTATGGGTGTGTGTTACATTACATGAACTAGTAGGCGTGAGAAAAACATCACGGGGTGCTGCGCATTGTATGGGTGTGTGTTACATTACATTCACTAGTAGGAGTGAGAAAAACATCACGCGGTGGTGCGCATTGTATGGGTGTGTGTTACATTACATTCACTAGTAGGAGTGAGAAAAGCATCACGTGGTGGTGTGAATCGGAGGGTCTGAATTAGGATAGGCAGTGAGTGGCAATGTAGGATTGAGAAAAGCACCGCGGGGTGGTCAGCAAGGGGAAGTCAGGGAACATGCAGTGGCAATGTAGGATAGGTTTCTGAAAAACATTGCGGGGCGGTGCGCATTGTATGGGTGTGTGTTACATTACATTCACTAGTAGGAGTGAGAAAAACATCACGGGGTGGTGCGCATTGTATGCGTGTGTGTTACATTACATTCACTAGTAGGAGTGAGAAAAACATCACGCGGTGGTGTGAATCGGAGGGTCTGCATTAGGATAGGCAGAGAGTGGCAATGTAGGATGGAGAAAAGCACCGCGGGGTGGTCAGCATGGGGAAGTCAGGGAACATGCAGTGGCAATGTAGGATAGGTTTCTGAAAAACATCGCAGGGTGGTGCGCATTGTATGGGTGTGTGTTACATTGCATTCACTAGTAGGAGTGAGAAAAACATCACGGGGTAGTGCGCATTGTATGGGTGTGTGTTACATTACATACACTAGTAGGAGTGAGAAAAAAATCACCGGGTGGTGCGCATTGTATGGGTGTGTGTTACATTACATTCACTAGTAGGAGTGAGAAAAACATCACGGGGTGGTGCGCATTGTATGGGTGTGTGTTACATTACATTCACCAGTAGAAGTGAGAAAACATCACGGGGTGGTGCGCATTGTATTGGTGTGTGTTACATTACATTCACTAGTAGGAGTGAGAAAAACATCACAGGGTGTTGCGCATTGTATGGCTGTGTGTTACATTACATTGACTAGTAGGAGGGAGAAAAACATCACGGGGTGGTGCGCATTGTATGGGTGTGTGTTACATTACATGAACTAGTAGGCGTGAGAAAAACATCACGGGGTGGTGTGAATCGGAAGGTCGGAATTAGGATAGGCAGTGAGTGGCAATGTAGGATGGAGAAAAGCACCGTGGGGTGGGCAGCATGGGGAGGACAGGGAACATGCAGTGGCAATGTAGGATAGGTTCCTGAAAAACATCACGGGGTGGTGCGCATTGTATGAGTGTGTGTTACATTTCATTCACTAGTAGGAGTGAGAAAAACATCACGGGGTGCTGCGCATTGTATGGGTGTGTGTTACATTACATTCACTAGTAGGAGTGAGAAAAACATCACGCGGTGGTGCGCATTGTATGGGTGTGTGTTACATTACATTCACTAGTAGGAGTGAGAAAAGCATCACGTGGTGGTGTGAATCGGAGGGTCTGAATTACGATAGGCAGTGAGTGGCAATGTAGGATTGAGAAAAGCACCGCGGGGTGGTCAGCAAGGGGAAGTCAGGGAACATGCAGTGGCAATGTAGGATAGGTTTCTGAAAAACATTGCGGGGTGGTGCGCATTGTATGGGTGTGTGTTACATTACATTCACTAGTAGGAGTGAGAAAAACATCACGGGGTGGTGCGCTTTGTATGGGTGTGTGTTACATTACTTTCACTAGTAGGAGTGAGAAAAACATCACGGGGTGGTGCGCATTGTATTGGTATGTGTTACATTACATTCACTAGTAGGAGTGAGAAAAACATCACGGGGTGGTGCGCATTGTATGGCTGTGTGTTACATTACATTGACTAGTAGGAGGGAGAAAAACATCACGGCGTGGTGCGCATTGTATGGGTGTGTGTTACATTACATGAACTAGTAGGCGTGAGAAAAACATCACGGGGTGCTGCGCATTGTATGGGTGTGTGTTACATTACATTCACTAGTAGGAGTGAGAAAAACATCACGCGGTGGTGCGCATTGTATGGGTGTGTGTTACATTACATTCACTAGTAGGAGTGAGAAAAGCATCACGTGGTGGTGTGAATCGGAGGGTCTGAATTAGGATAGGCAGTGAGTGGCAATGTAGGATTGAGAAAAGCACCGCGGGGTGGTCAGCAAGGGGAAGTCAGGGAACATGCAGTGGCAATGTAGGATAGGTTTCTGAAAAACATTGCGGGGTGGTGCGCATTGTATGGGTGTGTGTTACATTACATTCACTAGTAGGAGTGAGAAAAACATCACGGGGTGGTGCGCATTGTATGCGTGTGTGTTACATTACATTCACTAGTAGGAGTGAGAAAAACATCACGCGGTGGTGTGAATCGGAGGGTCTGCATTAGGATAGGCAGAGAGTGGCAATGTAGGATGGAGAAAAGCACCGCGGGGTGGTCAGCATGGGGAAGTCAGGGAACATGCAGTGGCAATGTAGGATAGGTTTCTGAAAAACATCGCAGGGTGGTGCGCATTGTATGGGTGTGTGTTACATTGCATTCACTAGTAGGAGTGAGAAAAACATCACGGGGTAGTGCGCATTGTATGGGTGTGTGTTACATTACATTCACTAGTAGGAGTGAGAAAAAAATCACCGGGTGGTGCGCATTGTATGGGTGTGTGTTACATTACATTCACTAGTAGGAGTGAGAAAAACATCACGGGGTGGTGCGCATTGTATGGGTGTGTGTTACATTACATTCACTAGTAGAAGTGAGAAAACATCACGGGGTGGTGCGCATTGTATTGGTGTGTGTTACATTACATTCACTAGTAGGAGTGAGAAAAACATCACGGGGTGTTGCGCATTGTATGGCTGTGTGTTACATTACATTGACTAGTAGGAGGGAGAAAAACATCACGGGGTGGTGCGCATTGTATGGGTGTGTGTTACATTACATGAACTAGTAGGCGTGAGAAAAACATCACGGGGTGGTGTGAATCGGAAGGTCGGAATTAGGATAGGCAGTGAGTGGCAATGTAGGATGGAGAAAAGCACCGTGGGGTGGGCAGCATGGGGAGGACAGGGAACATGCAGTGGCAATGTAGGATAGGTTCCTGAAAAACATCACGGGGTGGTGCGCATTGTATGAGTGTGTGTTACATTTCATTCACTAGTAGGAGTGAGAAAAACATCACAAGGTTGTGTGAATCGGAGGGTCTGAATTAGGATAGGCAGTGAGTGGCAATGTAGGATGGAGAAAAGCACCACGGGGTGGTCAGCATGGGGAGGTCAGGGAACATGCTGTGGCAATGTAGGATAGGTTTCTCAAAAACAACGCGGGGTGGTGCACATTGTATGGGTGTGTGTTACATTACATTCACTAGTACGAGTGAGAAAAACATCACGGGTTGGTGTGAATCGGAGGGTCTGAATTAGGATAGGCAGTGAATGGCAACGTAGGATGGAGAAAAGCACCGCGGGGTGGTCAGCATGGGGAGGTCAGGGAACATGCAGTGGCAATGTAGGATAGGTTTCTGAAAAACATCTCGGGGTGGTGCGCATTGTATGGGTGTGTGTTACATTATATTCACTAGTAGGAGTGAGAAAAACATCACGGGGTGGTGCGCATTGTATGGGTGTGTGTTACATTACATTCACTAGTAGGAGTGAGAAAAACATCACGGGGTGGTGTGAATCGGAAGGTCTGAATTAGGATAGGCAGTGAGTGGGAATGTAGGATGGAGAAAAGCACCGCGGGGTGGTCAGCATGGGGAGGTCAGGGAACATGCAGTGGCAATGTAGGATAGGTTTCTGAAAAACATCGCGGGGTGGTGCGCTTGTATGGGTGTGTGTTACATTACATTCCCTAGTAGGAGTGAGAAAAACATCACGGGGTGGTGCGCATTGTATGGGTGTGTGTTACATTACATTCACTAGTAGGAGTGAGAAAAATATCAGGGGGTGGTGCGCATTGTATGGGTGTGTATTACATTACATTCACTAGTAGGAGTGAGAAAAACATCACGACGTGGTGCGCAATGTATTGGTGTGTGTTACATTACATTCACTAGTAGGAGTGAGAAAAACATCACGGGGTGGTGCGTATTGTATGGGTGTGTGTTACATTACATTCACTAGTAGGAGTGAGAAAAACATCACGGGGTCGTGTGAATCGGAGGGTCTGAATTAGGATAGGCAGTGAGTGGCAATGTAGGATGGAGAAAAGCACCGTGGGGTGGGCAGCATGGGGAGGACAGGGAACATGCAGTGGCATTGTAGGATTGGTTCCTGAAAAACATCACGTGGTGGTGCGCATTGTATGGGTGTGTGTTACATTACATTCACTAGTAGGAGTGAGAAAAACATCACGGGGTGGTGCGCATTGTATGGGTGTGTGTTAGATTACATTCACTAGTAGGAGTGAGAAAAACAGCACGGGGTGGTGTGAATCGGAGGGTCTGAATTAGGATAGGCAGTGAGTGGCAATGTAGGATGGAGAAAAGCACCGCGGCGTGGTCAGCATTGGGAGGTCAGGGAACATGCAGTGGCAATGAAGGATAGGTTTTGAAATACATCGCGGGGTGGTGCGCATTGTATGGGTGTGTGTTACATTACATTCACTAGTAGGAGTGAGAAAAACATCACGGGGTGGTGGGCATTGTATGGGTGTGTGTTACATTACATTCACTAGTAGGAGTGAGAAAAACATCACGGGGTGGTGTGAATCGGAGGGTCTGAATTAGGATAGGCAGTGAGTGGCAATGTAGGATGGAGAAAAGCACCGCGGGGTGGTCAGCATGGGGAGGTCAGGGAACATGCAGTGGCAATGTAGGATAGGTTTCTGAAAAACATCGCGGGGTGGTGCACATTGTATGGGTGTGTGTTACATTACATTCACTAGTAGGAGTGAGAAAAACATCACGGGGTGCTGCGCATTGTATGGGTGTGTGTTACATTACATTCACTAGTAGGAGTGAGAAAAGCATCACGTGGTGGTGTGAATCGGAGGGTCTGAATTAGGATAGGCAGTGAGTGGCAATGTAGGATTGAGAAAAGCACCGCGGGGTGGTCAGCAAGGGGAAGTCAGGGAACATGCAGTGGCAATGTAGGATAGGTTTCTGAAAAACATTGCGGGGTGGTGCGCATTGTATGGGTGTGTGTTACATTACATTCACTAGTAGGAGTGAGAAAAACATCACGGGGTGGTGCGCATTGTATGGGTGTGTGTTACATTACATTCACTAGTAGGAGTGAGAAAAACATCACGGGGTGGTGCGCATTGTATGGGTGTGTGATACATTACATGAACTAGTAGGCGTGAGAAAAACATCACGGGGTGGTGTGAATCGGAAGGTCTGAATTAGGATAGGCAGTGAGTGGCAATGTAGGATAGAGAAAAGCACCGTGGGGTGGGCAGCATGGGGAAGACAGGGAACATGCAGTGGCAATGTAGGATAGGTTCCTGAAAAACATCACGGGGTGGTGCGCATTGTATGAGTGTGTGTTACATTTCATTCACTAGTAGGAGTGAGAAAAACATCACAGGGTTGTGTGAATCGCAGGGTCTGAATTAGGATAGGCAGTGAGTGGCAATGTAGGATGGAGAAAAGCACCACGGGGTGGTCAGCATGGGGAGGTCAGGGAACATGCTGTGGCAATGTAGGATAGGTTTCTCAAAAACAACGCGGGGTAGTGCGCATTGTATGGGTGTGTGTTACATTACATTCACTAGTACTAGTGAGAAAAACATCACGGGTTGGTGTGAATCGGAGGGTCTGAATTAGGATAGGCAGTGAATGGCAACGTAGGATGGAGAAAAGCACCGCGGGGTGGTCAGCATGGGGAGGTCAGGGAACATGCAGTGGCAATGTAGGATAGGTTTCTGAAAAACATCTCGGGGTGGTGCGCATTGTATGGGTGTGTGTTACATTACATTCACTAGTAGGAGTGAGAAAAACATCACGGGGTGGTGCGCATTTTATGGGTGTGTGTTACATTACATTCACTAGTAGGAGTGAGAAAAACATCACGGGGTGGTGCGCATTGTATGGGTGTGTGTTACATTACATTCACTAGGAGGAGTGAGAAAAACATCATGGGGTGGTGCGCATTGTATTGGTGTGTGTTACATTACATTCATTAGTAGGAGTGAGAAAAACATCACGGGGTGGTGCGCATTGTATGGGTGTGTGTTACATTACATTCACTATTAGGAGTGAGAAAAACATCACGTGGTGGTGCGCATTGTATAGGTGTGTGTTAGATTACATTCACTAGTAGGAGTGAGAAAACAGCACGGGGTGGTGTGAATCGGAGGCTCTGAATTAGGATAGGCAGTGAGTGGCAATGTAGGATTGAGAAAAGCACCGCGGGGTGGTCAGCAAGGGGAAGTCAGGGAACATGCAGTGGCAATGTAGGATAGGTTTCTGAAAAACATTGCGGGGTGGTGCGCATTGTATGGTTGTGTGTTACATTACATTCACTAGTAGGAGTGAGAAAAACATCACGGGGTGGTGCGCATTGTATGGGTGTGTGTTACATTACATTCACTTGTAGGAGTGAGAAAAACATCACGGGGTGGTGTGAATCGGAGGGTCTGAATTAGGATAGGCAGTGAATGGCAATGTAGGATGTAGAAAAGCATCGTGGGGTGGGCAGCATGGGGAGGTCAGGGAACATGCAGTGGCAATGTAGGATAGGTTCTTGAAAAACATCACGGGGTGGTGCGCATTGTATGAGTGTGTGTTACATTCCATTCACTAGTAGGAGTGAGAAAAACATCACGGGGTGGTGTGAATCGGAAGGTCTGAATTTGGATAGGCAGTGAGTGGCAATGTAGGATGGAGAAAAGACCCGCGGGGTGGTCAGCATGGGGAGGTCAGGGAACATGCAGTGGCAATGTACGATAGGTTTCTGAAAAACTTCGCGGGGTGGTGCGCATTGTATGGGTGTGTGTTACATTACATTCACTAGTAGGAGTGAGAAAAACATCATGGTGTGGTGTGAATTGGAGGGTCTGAATTAGGATAGGCAGAGAGTGACAATGTAGGATGGAGAAAAGCACCGCGGGGTGGTCAGCATGGGGAGGTCAGGGAACATGCAGTGGCAATGTAGGATAGGTTTCTGAAAAACATCGCGGGGTGGTGCGCATTGTATCGGTGTGTGTTACATTACATTCACTAGTAGGAGTGAGAAAAACAGCACGGGGTGGTGTGAATCGGAGGGTCTGAATTAGGATAGGCAGTGAGTGGCAATGTAGGATGGAGAAAAGCACTGCGGCGTGGTCAGCATGGGGAGGTCAGGGAACATGCAGTGGCAATGAAGGATAGGTTTATGAAAAACATCGCGGGGTGGTGCGCATTGTTTGGGTGTGTGTTACATTACATTCACTAGTAGGAGTGAGAAAAACATCACGGGGTGGTGCGCATTGTATGGGTGTGTGTTACATTACATTCACTAGTAGGAGTGAGAAAAACATCACGGGGTGGTGCGCATTGTATGGGTGTGTGTTACATTACATTCACTAGTAAGAGTGAGAAAAGCATCACGTGGTGGTGTGAATCGGAGGGTCTGAATTAGGATAGGCAGTGAGTGGCAATGTAGGACCGAGAAAAGCACCGCGGGGTGGTCAGCAAGGGGAAGTCAGGGAACATGCAGTGGCAATGTAGGATAGGTTTCTGAAAAACATTGCGCGGTGGTGCGCATTGTATGGGTGTGTGTTACATTACATTCACGAGTAGGAGTGAGAAAAACATCACGGGGTGGTGCGCATTGTATGCGTGTGTGTTACATTACATTCACTAGTAGGAGTGAGAAAAACATCACGCGGTGGTGTGAATCGGAGGGTCTGCATTAGGATAGGCAGTGAGTGGCAATGTAGGATGGAGAAAAGCACCGCGGGGTGGTCAGCATGGGGAGGTCAGGGAACATGCAGTGGCAATGTAGGATAGGTTTCTGAAAAACATCGCAGGGTGGTGCGCATTGTATGGGTGTGTGTTACATTACATTCACTGGTAGGAGTGAGAAAAACATTACGGGGTGGTGTGAATTGGAGGGTCTGAATTACGATAGGCAGTGAGTGGCAATGTAGGATGGAGAAAAGCACCGTGGGGTGGGCAGCATGGGGAAGTCAGGGAACATGCAGTGGCTAGGTAGGACAGGTTTCTGAAAAACATCGCGGGGTGGTGCGCATTGTATGGGTGTGTGTTACATTACATTCACTAGTAGGAGTGAGAAAAACATCACGGGGTGGTGCGCATTGTATGGGTGTGTGTTACATTACATTCACTAGTAGGAGTGAGAAAACCATCACGGGGTGGTGCGCATTGTATGGGTGTGTGTTACATGACCTTCACTAGTAGGAGTGAGAAAAACATCACGCGGTGGTGCGCATTGTATTGGTGTGTGTTACATTACATTCACTAGTAGGAGTGAGAAAAACAGCACGGGGAGGTGTGAATCGGAGGGTCTGAATTAGTATAGGCAGTGAGTGGCAATGTAGGATGGAGAAAAGCACCGCGGCTTTGTCAGCATGGGGAGGTCAGGGAACATGCAGTGGCAATGAAGGATAGGTTTATGAAAAACATCGCGGGGTGGTGCGCATTGTATGGGTGTGTGTTACATTACATTCACTAGTAGGAGTGAGAAAAATATCCCGGGGTGGTGCGCATTGTATGGGTGTGTGTTACATTACATTCACTAGTAGGAGTGAGAAAAACATCACGGTGTGGTGTGCATCGGAGGGTCTGAATTAGGATAGGCAGTGAGTGGCAATGTAGGATGGAGAAAAGCACCGCTGGGTGGTCAGCATGGGGAGGTCAGGGAACATGCAGTGGCAATGTAGGATAGGTTTCTGAAAAACATCGCGGGGTGGTGCGCATTGTATGGGTGTGTGTTACATTACATTCACTAGTAGGAGTGAGAAAAACATCACGGGGTGGTGCGCATTGTATGGGTGTGTGTTACATTACATTCACTAGTAGGAGTGAGAAAAACTTCACGGTGTGGTGTGCATTGTATGGGTGTGTGTTACATGACATTCACTAGTAGGTGTGAGAAAAGCATCACGTGGTGGTGTGAATCGGAGGGTCTGAATTAGTATAGGCAGTGAGTGGCAATGTAGGATGGAGAAACGCACCGCGGGGTGGTCAGCAAGGGGTAGTCAGGGAACATGCAGTGGCAAAGTAGGATAGGTTTCTGAAAAACATTGCGGGGTGCTGCGCATTGTATGGGTGTGTGTTACATTACATTCACTAGTAGGAGTGAGAAAAACATCACGCGTTGTTGTGAATCGGAGGGTCTGCATTAGGATAGGCAGTGAGTGGCAATGTAGGATGGAGAAAAGCACCGCGGGGTGGTCAGCATGGGGAGGTCAGGGAACATGCAGTGGCAATGTAGGATAGGTTTCTGAAAAACATCGCGGGGTGGTGCGAATTGTATGGGTGTGTGTTACATTACATTCACTAGTAGGAGTGAGAAAAACATCACGGGGTGGTGTGAATCGGAGAGTCTGAATTACGATAGGCAGTGAGTGGCAATGTAGGATGGAGAAAAGACCCGCGGGGTGGTCAGCATGGGGAGGTCAGGGAACATGCAGTGGCAATGTAGGATAGGTTTCTGAAAAACTTCGCGGGGTGGTGCGCATTGTATGGGTGTGTGTTACATTACATTCACTAGTAGGAGTGAGAAAAACATCATGGGGTGGTGTGAATCGGAGGGTCTGAATTAGGATAGGCAGTGAGTGGCAATGTAGGATGGAGAAAAGCACCGCGGGGTGGTCAGCATGGGGAGGTCAGGGAACATGCAGTGGCAATGTAGGATAGGTTTCTGAAAAACATCGCATGGTGGTGCACATTGTATGGGTGTGTGTTACATTACATTCACTAGTAGGAGTGAGAAAAATATCACGGGGTGGTGCGCATTGTATGGGTGTGTGTTACATTACATTCACTAGTAGGAGTGAGAAAAACATCACGGGGTGGTGTGAATCGGAGGGTCTGAATTAGGATAGGCAGTGAGTGGCAATGTAGGATGGAGAAAAGCACCGCTGGGTGGTCAGCATGGGGAGGTCAGGGAACATGCAGTGGCAATGTAGGATAGGTTTCTGAAAATCATCGCGGGGTGGTGTGCATTGTATGGGTGTGTGTTACATTACATTCACTAGTAGGAGTGAGAAAAACATCACGGGGTGGTGCGCATTGTATGGGTGTGTGTTACATTACATTCACTAGTAGGAGTGAGAAAAACATCACGCGGTGTTGTGAATCGGAGGGTCTGCATTAGGATAGGCAGTGAGTGGCAATGTAGGATGGAGAAAAGCACCGCGGGGTGGTCAGCATGGGGAGGTCAGGGAACATGCAGTGGCAATGTAGGATACGTTTCTGAAAAACATCGGAGGGTGGTGCGCATTGTATGGGTGTGTGTTACATTACATTCACTAGTAGGAGTGAGAAAAACATTACGGGGTGGTGTGAATCGGAGGGTCTGAATTAGGATAGGCAGTGAGTGGCAATGTAGGATGGAGAAAAGCACCGTGGAGAGGGCAGCATGGGGAGGTCAGGGAACATGCAGTAGCAATGTAGGATAGGTTTCTGAAAAACATCGCGGGGTGGTGCGCATTGTATTGGTGTGTGTTACATTACATTCACTAGTAGGAGTGAGAAAAACATCACGGGGTGGTGTGAATCGGAGAGTCTGAATTTGGATAGGCAGTGAGTGGCAATGTAGGATGGAGAAAAGACCCGCGGGGTGGTCCGCATGGGGAGGTCAGGGAACATGCAGTATCAATGTAGGATAGGATTCTGAAAAACATCGCAGGGTGGTGCGCATTGTATGGGTGTGTGTTACATTTCATTCACTAGTAGGAGTGAGAAAAACATCACGGGGTGGTGTGAATCGGAAGGTCTGAATTAGGATAGGCAGTGAGTGGCAGTGTAGGATGGGGAAAAGCACCGCGGGGTGGTCAGCATGGGGAGGTCAGGGAACATGCAGTGCCAATGTAGGATAGGTTTCTGAAAAACATCGCGGGGTGGTGCGCATTGTATGGGTGTGTGTTACATTACATTCACTAGTAGGAGTGAGAAAAACATCACAGGGTGGTGCGCATTGTATGGGTGTGTGTTACATTACATTCACTAGTAGGAGTGAGAAAAACATCACGGGGTGGTGCGCATTGTATGGGTGTGTGTTACATTACATTCACTAGTTGGAGTGAGAAATACATCACGGGGTGGTGCGCATTGTATGGGTGTGTGTTACATTACGTTCACTAGTAGCAGTGAGAAAAACATCACGGGTTGGTGTGAATCGGAGGGTCTGAATTAGGATAGGCAGTGAGTGGCAATGTAGGATGGAGAAAAGCACCGCGGAGTGGTCAGCATGGGGAGGTCAGGGAACATGCAGTGGCACTGTAGGATAGGTTTCTGAAAAACATCGCGGGGTGGTGCGCATTGAATGGGTGTGCATTACATTACATTCACTAGTAGGAGTGAGAAAAGCATCACGGGGTGGTGTGAAAAGGAGGGTCTGAATTAGGATAGGCAGTGAGTAGCAATGTAGGATGGAGAAAAGCACCGCGGGGTGGTCAGCATGGGGAGGTCAGGGAACATGCAGTGGCAATGTAGGATAGGTTTCTGAAAAACATCGCGGGGTGGTGCGCATTGTATGAGTGTGTGTTACATTACATTCACTAGTAGCAGTGAGAAAAACATCCCGGGGTGCTGCGCATTGTATGGGTGTGTGTTACATTACATTCACAAGTAGGAGTGAGAAAACATCACGGGGTGGTTCACATTGTATGGGTGTGTATTACATTACATTCACAAGTAGGAGTGAGAAAAACATCACGGGGTGGTGCGCATTGTATGGGTGTGTGTTATATTACATTCACTAGTAGGAGTGAGAAAAATATCACGGGGTGGTGTGTATTGGAGGGGCTGAATTAGGATAGGCAGTGAGTGGCAATGTAGGATGAAGAAAAGCACCGCGTGGTGGTCAGCATGGGGAGGTCAGGGAACAGGCAGTGGCAAAGTAGGATAGGTTTCTGAAAAACATCGCAGGGTGGTGCGCATTGTATGGCTGTGTGTTCCATTACATTCACTAGTAGGAGTGAGAAAAACATCACGGGGTGGTGCGCATTGTATGGGTGTGTGTAACATTATATTCACTAGTAGGAGTGAGAAAAACGTCACGGGGTGGTGTGAATCGGAGGGTCTGAATTAGGATTTGCAGTGAGTGGCAATGTAGGATGGAGAAAAGCGCCGCGGGGTGGTCAGCATGGGGAGGTCAGGGAACATGCATTGGCAATGTAGGATAGGTTTCTGAAAATCATCGCGGGGTGGTGCGCATTGTATGGGTGTGTGTTACATTACAATCACTAGTAGGAGTGAGAAAAACATCACGGGGTGGTGTGAAACGGAGGGTCTGGATTCGGATAGGCAGTGAGTGGCAATGTAGGATGGAGAAAACCACCGCGCGGTGGTCAGCATAGGGAGGTCAGGGAAAATGCAGTGGCAATGTAGGATAGGTTTCTGAAAAACATTGAGGGGTGGTGCGCATTGTATGGGTGTGTGTTACATTACATTCACTAGTAGGAGTGAGAAAAACACCACGGGGTGGTGCGCATTGTATGCGTGTGTGTTACATTACATTCACTAGTAGGAGTGAGAAAAACATCACGCGGTGGTGCGCATTGTATGGGTGTGTGTTACATTACATTCACTAGTAGGAGTGAGAAAAACATCACGGGGTGGTGTGAATCGGAGGGTCTGAATTAGGATAGGCAGTGAGTGGCAATGTAGGATGGAGAAAAGCATCTGGGGGTGGACAGCATGGGGAGTTCAGGGAACATGCAGTGGCAATGTAGGATAGGTTCCTGAAAAACATCACGGGGTGGTGTGAATTGTATGGGTGTGTGTTACATTACATTCACAAGTAGGAGTGAGAAAAACATCACGGGGTGGTGTGAATCGGAGAGTCTGAATTTGGATAGGCAGTGAGTGGAAATGTAGGATGGAGAAAAGACCCGCGGGGTGGTCAGCATGGGGAGGTCAGGGAACATGCAGTGGCAATGTAGGATAGGTTTCTGAAAAACATCGCGGGGTGGTGCGCATTGTATGGGTGTGTGTAACATTACATTCACTAGTAGGAGTGAGAAAAACATCACGGGGTGGTGCGCATTGTATGGGTGTGTGTTACATTACATTCACTAGTAGGAGTGAGAAAAACTTCACGGTGTGGTGTGCATTGTATGGGTGTGTGTTACATGACATTCACTAGTAGGTGTGAGAAAAGCATCACGTGGTGGTGTGAATCGGAGGGTCTGAATTAGTATAGGCAGTGAGTGGCAATGTAGGATGGAGAAACGCACCGCGGGGTGGTCAGCAAGGGGAAGTCAGGGAACATGCAGTGGCAAAGTAGGATAGGTTTCTGAAAAACATTGCGGGGTGCTGCGCATTGTATGGGTGTGTGTTACATTACATTCACTAGTAGGAGTGAGAAAAACATCACGGGGTGGTGCGCATTGTATGCGTGTGTGTTACATTACATTCACTAGTAGGAGTGAGAAAAACATCACGCGTTGTTGTGAATCGGAGGGTCTGCATTAGGATAGGCAGTGAGTGGCAATGTAGGATGGAGAAAAGCACCGCGGGGTGGTCAGCATGGGGAGGTCAGGGAACATGCAGTGGCAATGTAGGATAGGTTTCTGAAAAACATCGCGGGGTGGTGCGAATTGTATGGGTGTGTGTTACATTACATTCACTAGTAGGAGTGAGAAAAACATCACGGGGTGGTGTGAATCGGAGAGTCTGAATTTGGATAGGCAGTGAGTGGCAATGTAGGATGGAGAAAAGACCCGCGGGGTGGTCAGCATGGGGAGGTCAGGGAACATGCAGTGGCAATGTAGGATAGGTTTCTGAAAAACTTCGCGGGGTGGTGCGCATTGTATGGGTGTGTGTTACATTACATTCACTAGTAGGAGTGAGAAAAACATCATGGGGTGGTGTGAATCGGAGGGTCTGAATTAGGATAGGCAGTGAGTGGCAATGTAGGATGGAGAAAAGCACCGCGGGGTGGTCAGCATGGGGAGGTCAGGGAACATGCAGTGGCAATGTAGGATAGGTTTCTGAAAAACATCGCAGGGTGGTGCACATTGTATGGGTGTGTGTTACATTACATTCACTAGTAGGAGTGAGAAAAACATCACGGGGTGGTGCGCATTGTATGGGTGTGTGTTACATTACATTCACTAGTAGGAGTGAGAAAAATATCACGGGGTGGTGCGCATTGTATGGGTGTGTGTTACATTACATTCACTAGTAGGAGTGAGAAAAACCTCACGCGGTGGTGCGCATTGTATGGGTGTGTGTTACATTACATTCACAAGTAGGAGTGAGAAAAACAACACGGGGTGGTGCGCATTGTATGCGTGTGTGTTACATTACATTCACTAGTAGGAGTGAGAAAATCATCACGCGATGGTGTGAATCGGAGGGTCTGAATTAGGATAGGCAGTGAGTGGCAATGTAGGATGGAGAAAAGCATCGTGGGGTGGGCAGCATGGGGAGGTCAGGGAACATGCAGTGGCAAGTTAGGATAGGTTCCTGAAAAACATTACGGGGTGTTGCGCATTGTATGAGTGTGTGTTACATTACATTCACTAGTAGGAGTGAGAAAAACATCACGGGGTGGTGTGAATCGGAGGGTTTGAATTAGCATAGTCAGTGAGTGGCAATGTAGGATGGAGAAAAGCACTGCGGGGTGGTCAGCATGGGGAGGTCAGGGAACATGCAGTGGCAATGTAGGTTAGGTTTCTGAAAAACATCGCGGGGTGGTGCGAATTGTATGGGTGTGTGTTACATTACATTCACTAGTAGGAGTGAGAAAAACATCACGGGGTGGTGTGAATCGGAGAGTCTGAATTTGGATAGGCAGTGAGTGGCAATCTAGGATGGAGAAAAGACCCGCGGGGTGGTCAGCATGGGGAGGTCAGGGAACATGCAGTGGCAATGTAGGATAGGTTTCTGAAAAACTTCGCGGGGTGGTGCGCATTGTATGGTTGTGTGTTACATTACATTCACTAGTAGGAGTGAGAAAAACTGCAAGGGGTGGTGTGAATCGGAGGGTCTGAATTAGGATAGGCAGTGAGTAGCAATGTAGGATGGAGAAAAGCCTCGCGCATGGTCAGCATGGAGAGGTCAGGGAACATGCAGTGGCAATGAAGGATAGGTTTATGAAAAACATCGCGGGGTGGTGCGCATTGTATGGGTGTGTGTTACATTACATTCACTAGTAGGAGTGAGAAAAATATCACGGGGTGGTGCGCATTGTATGGGTGTGTGTTACATTACATTCACTAGTATGAGTGAGAAAAACATCACGGGGTGGTGTGAATCGGAGGGTCTGAATTAGGATAGGCAGTGAGTGGCAATGTAGGATGGAGAAAAGCACCGCTGGGTGGTCAGCATGGGGAGGTCAGGGAACATGCAGTGGCAATGTAGGATAGGTTTCTGAAAATCATCGCGGGGTGGTGCGCATTGTATGGTTTTGTGTTACATTACATTCACTAGTAGGAGTGAGAAAAACATCACGGGGTGGTGCGCATTGTATGGGTGTGTGTTACATTACATTCACTAGTAGGAGTGAGAAAAACATCACGCGGTGTTGTGAATCGGAGGGTCTGCATTAGGATAGGCAGTGAGTGGCAATGTAGGATGGAGAAAAGCACCGCGGGGTGGTCAGCATGGGGAGGTCAGGGAACATGCAGTGGCAATGTAGGATACGTTTCTGAAAAACATCGGAGGGTGGTGCGCATTGTATGGGTGTGTGTTACAATACATTCACTAGTAGGAGTGAGAAAAACATTACGGGGTGGTGTGAATCGGAGGGTCTGAATTAGGATAGGCAGTGAGTGGCAATGTAGGATGGAGAAAAGCACCGTGGAGAGGGCAGCATGGGGAGGTCAGGGAACATGCAGTAGCAATGTAGGATAGGTTTCTGAAAAACATCGCGGGGTGGTGCGCATTGTATGGGTGTGTGTTACATTACATTCACTAGTAGGAGTGAGAAAAACATCACGGGGTGGTGTGAATCGGAGAGTCTGAATTTGGAAAGGCAGTGAGTGGCAATGTAGGATGGAGAAAAGACCCGCGGGGTGGTCAGCATGGGGAGGTCAGGGAACATGCAGTATCAATGTAGGATAGGATTCTGAAAAACATCGCAGGGTGGTGCGCATTGTATGGGTGTGTGTTACATTTCATTCACTAGTAGGAGTGAGAAAAACATCACGGGGTGGTGTGAATCGGAAGGTCTGAATTAGGATAGGCAGTGAGTGGCAGTGTAGGATGGAGAAAAGCACCGCGGGGTGGTCAGCATGGGGAGGTCAGGGAACATGCAGTGCCAATGTAGGATAGGTTTCTGAAAAACATCGCGGGGTGGTGCGCATTGTATGGGTGTGTGTTACATTACATTCACTAGTAGGAGTGAGAAAAACATCACAGGGTGGTGCGCATTGTATGGGTGTGTGTTACATTACATTCACTAGTAGGAGTGAGAAAAACATCACGGGGTGGTGCGCATTGTATGGGTGTGTGTTACATGACATTCACTAGTAGGAGTGAGAAAAACATCTCGCAGTGGTGCGCATTGTATGGGTGTGTGTTACACTACATTCACTAGTAGGAGTGAGAAAAGCATCACGGTGTGGTGTGAATCGGAGGGTCTGAATTAGGATAGGCAGTGAGTGGCAATGTAGGATGGAGAAAAGCATCGCGGTGTGGTCAGCAAGGGGAGGTCAGGGAACATGCAGTGGCAATGTAGGATAGGTTTCTGAAAAACATTGCGGGGTGGTGCGCATTGTATGGGTGTGTGTTACATTACATTCACTAGTAGGAGTGAGAAAAACATCACGGGGTGGTGCGCATTGTATGGGTGTGTGTTACATTACATTCACTAGTAGGAGTGAGAAAAACATCACGGAGTGGTGCGCATTGTATGGGTGTGTGTTACATTACATTCACTAGTTGGAGTGAGAAATACATCACGGGGTGGTGCGCATTGTATGGGTGTCTGTTACATTACGTTCACTAGTAGCAGTGAGAAATACATCACGGGTTGGTGTGAATCGGAGGGTCTGAATTAGGATAGGCAGTGAGTGGCAATGTAGGATGGAGAAAAGCACCGCGGAGTGGTCAGCATGGGGAGGTCAGGGAACATGCAGTGGCACTGTAGGATAGGTTTCTGAAAAACATCGCGGGGTGGTGCGCATTGAATGGGTGTGCATTACATTACATTCACTAGTAGGAGTGAGAAAAGCATCACGGGGTGGTGTGAAAAGGAGGGTCTGAATTAGGATAGGCAGTGAGTAGCAATGTAGGATGGAGAAAAGCACCGCGGGGTGGTCAGCATGGGGAGGTCAGGGAACATGCAGTGGCAATGTAAGATAGGTTTCTGAAAAACATCGCGGGGTGGTGCGCATTGTATGGGTGTGTTTTACATTACATTCACTAGTAGCAGTGAGAAAAACATCCCGGGGTGCTGCGCATTGTATGGGTGTGTGTTACATTACATTCACAAGTAGGAGTGAGAAAACATCACGGGGTGGTTCACATTGTATGGGTGTGTATTACATTACATTCACAAGTAGGAGTGAGAAAAACATCACGGGGTGGTGCGCATTGTATGGGTGTGTGTTATATTACATTCACTAGTAGGAGTGAGAAAAATATCACGGGGTGGTGTGTATCGGAGGGGCTGAATTAGGATAGGCAGTGAGTGGCAATGTAGGATGAAGAAAAGCACCGCGGGGTGGTCAGCATGGGGAGGTCAGGGAACAGGCAGTGGCAAAGTAGGATAGGTTTCTGAAAAACATCGCAGGGTGGTGCGCATTGTATGGCTGTGTGTTCCATTACATTCACTAGTAGGAGTGAGAAAAACATCACGGGGTGGTGCGCATTGTATGGGTGTGTGTAACATTATATTCACTAGTAGGAGTGAGAAAAACGTCACGGGGTGGTGTGAATCGGAGGGTCTGAATTAGGATATGCAGTGAGTGGCAATGTAGGATGGAGAAAAGCGGCGCGGGGTGGTCAGCATGGGGAGGTCAGGGAACATGCATTGGCAATGTAGGATAGGTTTCTGAAAATCATCGCGGGGTGGTGCGCATTGTATGGGTGTGTGTTACATTACAATCACTAGTAGGAGTGAGAAAAACATCACGGGGTGGTGTGAAACGGAGGGTCTGGATTCGGATAGGCAGTGAGTGGCAATGTAGGATGGAGAAAACCACCGCGCGGTTGTCAGCATGGGGAGGTCAGGGAAAATGCAGTGGCAATGTAGGATAGGTTTCTGAAAAACATTGAGGGGTGGTGCGCATTGTATGGGTGTGTGTTACATTACATTCACTAGTAGGAGTGAGAAAAACACCACGGGGTGGTGCGCATTGTATGCGTGTGTGTTACATTACATTCACTAGTAGGAGTGAGAAAAACATCACGCGGTGGTGCGCATTGTATGGGTGTGTGTTACATTACATTCACTAGTAGGAGTGGGAAAAACATCACGGGGTGGTGTGAATCGGAGGGTCTGAATTAGGATAGGCAGTGAGTGGCAATGTAGGATGGAGAAAAGCATCTGGGGGTGGACAGCATGGGGAGTTCAGGGAACATGCAGTGGCAATGTAGGATAGGTTCCTGAAAAACATCACGGGGTGGTGTGAATTGTATGGGTGTGTGTTACATTACATTCACAAGTAGGAGTGAGAAAAACATCACGGGGTGGTGTGAATCGGAGAGTCTGAATTTGGATAGGCAGTGAGTGGAAATGTAGGATGGAGAAAAGACCCGCGGGGTGGTCAGCATGGGGAGGTCAGGGAACATGCAGTGGCAATGTAGGATAGGTTTCTGAAAAACATCGCGGGGTGGTGCGCATTGTATGGGTGTGTGTAACATTACATTCACTAGTAGGAGTGAGAAAAACATCACGGGGTGGTGCGCATTGTATGGGTGTGTGTTAAATTACATTCACTAGTAGGAGTGAGAAAAACATCACGGGGTCGTGCACATTGTATGGGTGTGTGTTACATTACATTCACTAGTAGGAGTGAGAAAAGCATCACGTGGTGGTGTGAATCGGAGGGTCTGAATTAGGATAGGCAGTGAGTGGCAATGTAGGATGGAGAAAAGCACCGCCGGGTGGTCAGCAAGGGGAAGTCAGGGAACATGCAGTGGCAATGTAGGATAGGTTTCTGAAAAACATTGCGGGGTGGTGCGCATTGTATGGGTGTGTGTTACATTACATTCACTAGTAGGAGTGGGAAAAACATCACGGGGTGGTGCCCATTGTATGCGTGTGTGTTACATTACATCCACTAATAGGAGTGAGAAAAACATCACGCGGTGGTGTGAATCGGAGGATCTGCATTAGGATAGGCAGTGAGTGGCAATGTAGGATGGAGAAAAGCACCGCGGGATGGTCAGCATGGGGAGGTCACGGAACATGCAGTGGCAATGTAGGATAGGTTTCTGAAAAACATCGCAGGGTGGTGCACATTGTATGGGTGTGTGTTACATTACATTCACTAGTAGGAGTGAGAAAAACATTACGGGGTGGTGTGAATCCGAGGGTCTGAATTAGGATAGGCAGTGAGTGGCAATGTAGGATGGAGAAAAGCACCGTGGGGTGGGCAGCATGGGGAGGTCAGGGAACATGCAGTGTCAATGTAGGATAAGTTCCTGAAAAACATCACGGGGTGGTGCGCATTGTATGAGTGTGTGTTACATTACATTCACTAGTAGGAGTGAGAAAAACATCACGGGGTGGTGTGAATCGGAGGGTCTGAATTAGGATAGGCAGTGAGTGGCAATGTAGGATGGAGGAAAGCTCCGCGGGGTGGTCAGCCTGGGGAGGTCAGGGAACATGCAGTGGCAATATAGGATAGGTTTCTGAAAAACATCGCGTGGTGGTGCGCATTGTATGGGTGTGTGTTACATTACATTCACTAGTAGGAGTGAGAAAAACAGCACGGGGTGGTGCGCATTGTATGGGTGTGTGTTACATTACATTCACTAGTACGAGTGAGAAAAACATCACGGGGTGGTGTGAATCGGAGGGTCTGAATTAGGATAGGCAGTGAGTTGCAATGTAGGATGGAGAAAAGCACCGCGGGTTGGTCAGCATGGGGAGTTTAGGGAACATGCAGTGGCACTGTAGGATAGGTTTCTGAAAAACATCGCGGGGTGGTGCGCATCGTATGGGTGTGTGTTACATTACATTCACTAGTAGGAGTGAGAAAAACATCACGGGGTGGTGCGCATTGTATGGGTGTGTGTTACATTACATTCACTAGTAGGAGTGAGAAAAACATCACGTGTTGGTGCGCATTGTATGGGTGTGTGTTACATGACATTCACTAGTAGGAGTGAGAAAAACATCACGCGGTGGTGCGCATTGTATGGGTGTGTGTTACATTACATTCACTAGTAGGAGTGAGAAAAACATCACGGGGTGGTGCGCATTGTGTGGGTGTGTGTTACATTACATTCACTAGTAGGAGTGAGAAAAACTTCACGGGGTGGTGCGCATTGTATGGGTGTGTGTTACATTACATTCACTAGTAGGAGTGAGAAAAACATCACGCGGTGTTGTGAATCGGAAGGTCTGCATTAGGATAGGCAGTGAGTGGCAATGTAGGATGGAGAAAAGCACCACGGGGTGGTCAGCATGGGGATGTCAGGGAACATGCAGTGGCAATGTAGGATAGGTTTCTGAAAAACATCGCAGGGTGGTGCGCATTGTATGGGTGTGTGTTACATTACATTCACTAGTATTAGTGAGAAAAACATTACGGGGTGGTGTGAATCGGAGGGTCTGAATTAGGATAGGCAGTGAGTGGCAATGTAGGATGGAGAAAAGCACCGTGGGGTGGGCAGCATGGGGAGGTCAGGGAACATGCAGTAGCAATGTAGGATAGGTTTCTGAAATACATCGCGGGGTGGTGCGCATTGTATGGGTGTGTGTTACATTACATTCACTAGTAGGAGTGAGAAAAACATCACGGGGTGGTGTGAATCGGAGAGTCTGAATTTGGATAGGCAGTGAGTGGCAATGTAGGATGGAGAAAAGACCCGCGGGGTGGTCAGCATGTGGAGGTCAGGGAACATGCAGTGGCAATGTAGGATAGGTTTCTGAAAAACATCGCGGGGTGGTGCGCATTGTATGGGTGTGTGTTACATTATATTCACTAGTAGGATTGAGAAAAACATCACGGGTTGGTGTGAATCGGAGGGTCTGAATTAGGATAGGCAGTGAGTGGCAGTGTAGGATGGAGAAAAGCACCGCGGGGTGGTCAGCATGGGGAGGTCAGGGAACATGCAGTGGCAATGTAGGACAGGTTTCTGAAAAACATCGCGGGGTGGTGCGCATTGTATGGGTGTGTGTTACATTACATTCACTAGTAGGAGTGAGAAAAACATCACAGGGTGGTGGGCATTGTATGGGTGTGTGTTACATTCAATTCACTAGTAGGAGTGAGAAAAACATCACGGGGTGGTGCGCATTGTATGGGTGTGTGTTACATGACATTCACTAGTAGGAGTGAGAAAAACATCTCGCGGTGGTGCGCATTGTATGGGTGTGTGTTACACTACATTCACTAGTAGGAGTGAGAAAAGCATCACGGTGTGGTGTGAATCGGAGGGTCTGAATTAGGATAGGCAGTGAGTGGCAATGTAGGATGGAGAAAAGCACCGCGGTGTGGTCAGCAAGGGGAGGTCAGGGAACATGCATTGGCAATGTAGGATAGGTTTCTGAAAAACATTGCGGGGTGGTGCGCATTGTATGGGTGTGTGTTACATTACATTCACTATTAGGAGTGAGAAAAACATCATGGGGTGGTGCGCAATGTATGGGTGTGTGTTACATTACATTCACTAGTAGGAGTGAGAAAAACATCACGGAGTGGTGCGCATTGTATGGGTGTGTGTTACATTACATTCACTAGTTGGAGTGAGAAAAACATCACGGGGTGGTGCGCATTGTATTGGTGTGTGTTACATTACGTTCACTAGTAGCAGTGAGAAAAACATCACGGGTTGGTGTGAATCGGAGGGTCTGAATTAGGATAGGCAGTGAGTGGCAATGTAGGATGGAGAAAAGCACCGCGGAGTGGTCAGCATGGGGAGGTCAGGGAACATGCAGTGGCAATGTAGGATAGGTTTCTGAAAAACATCGCGGGGTGGTGCGCATTGAATGGGTGTGCATTACATTACATTCACTAGTAGGAGTGAGAAAAACATCACAGGGTGGTGTGAAAAGGAGGGTCTGAATTAGGATAGGCAGTGAGTAGCAATATAGGATGGAGAAAAGCACCGCGGGGTGGTCAGCATGGGGAGGTCAGGGAACATGCAGTGGCAATATAGGATAGGTTTCTGAAAAACATCGCTTGGTGGTGCGCATTGTATGGGTGTGTGTTACATTACATTCACTAGTAGGAGTGAGAAAAACATCGCGGGGTGGTGCGCATTGTATGGGTGTGTGTTACATTACATTCACTAGTAGGAGTGAGAAAAACATCGCGGGGTGGTGCGCATTTTATGGGTGTGTGTTACATTACATTCACTAGCAGGAGTGAGAAAAACATCACGGGGTGCTGCGCATTGTATGGGTGTGTGTTACATTACATTCACTAGTTTTAGTGAGAAAAACATCACGGGGTGGTGCGCATTGTATGGGTGTGTGTTATATTACATTCACTAGTAGGAGTGAGAAAAACATCACGGGGTGGTGTGAATCGAAGGGGCTGAATTAGGATAGGCAGTGAGTGGCAATGTAGGATGAAGAAAAGCACCGCGGGGTGGTCAGCATGGGGAGGTCAGGGAACATGCAGTGGCAATGTAGGATAGGTTTCTGAAAAACATCGCGGGGTGGTGCGCATTGTATGGGTGTGTGTTCCATTACATTCACTAGTAGGAGTGAGAAAAACATCACGGGGGGTGCGCATTGTTTGGGTGTGTGTAACATTACATTCACTAGTAGGAGTGAGAAAAACATCACGGGGTGGTGTGAATCGGAGGGTCTGAATTAGAATATGCAGTGAGTGGCAATGTAGGATGGAGAAAAGCGCCGCAGGGTGGTCAGCATGGGGAGGTCAGGGAACATGCATTGGCAATGTAGGATAGGTTTCTGAAAAACATCGCGGGGTGGTGTGCATTGTATGGGTGTGTGTTACATTACAATCACTAGTAGGAGTAAGAAAAACATCACGGGGTGGTGTGAAACGGAGGGTCTGGATTCGGATAGGCAGTGAGTGGCAATGTAGGATGGAGAAAACCACCGCGCGGTGGTCAGCATGGGGAGGTCAGGGAAAATGCAGTGGCAATGTAGGATAGGTTTCTGAAAAACATTGCGGGGTGGTGCGCATTGTATGGGTGTGTGTTACATTACATACACTAGTAGGAGTGAGAAAAACACCACGGGGTGGTGCGCATTGTATGCGTGTGTGTTACATTACATTCACTAGTAGGAGTGAGAAAAACATCACGCGGTGGTGCGCATTGTATGGGTGTGTGTTACATTACATTCATTAGTAGGAGTGAGAAAAACTTCACGGGGTGGTGCGCATTTTATGGGTGTGTGTTACATTACATTCACTAGTAGGAGTGAGAAAAACATCACGGGGTGGTGTGAATCGGAGGGTCTGAATTAGGATAGGCAGTGAGTGTCAATGTAGGATGGAGAAAAGCATCTTGGGGTGGGCAGCATGGGGAGTTCAGGGAACATGCAGTGGCAATGTAGGATAGGTTCCTGAAAAACATCACGGGGTGGTGCGCATTGTATGAGTGTGTGTTACATTACATTCACTAGTAGGAGGGAGAAAAACATCACAGGGTGGTGTGAATTGGAGGGTCTGAATTAGGATAGGCAGTGAGTGGCAATGTAGGATGGAGAAAAGACCCGCGGGGTGGTCAGCATGGGGAGGTCAGGGAACATGCAGTGGCAATGTAGGATAGGTTTCTGAAAAACATCGCGGGGTGGTGCGCATTGTATGGGTGTGTGTTACATTACATTCACTAGTAGGAGTGAGAAAAACATCACGGGGTGGTGCGCATTGTATGGGTGTGTGTTACATTACATTCACTAGTAGGAGTGAGAAAAACATCACGGGGCGGTGCGCATTGTATGGGTGTGTGTTACATTACATTCACTACTAGGAGTGAGAAAAACATCACGCGGTGGTGCGCATTGTATGGGTGTGTGTTACATTACATTCACTAGTAGGAGTGAGAAAAGCATCACGTGGTGGTGTGCATCGGAGGGTCTGAATTAGGATAGGCAGTGAGTGGCAATGTAGGATGGAGAAAAGCACGGCGGGGTGGTCAGCATGGGGAGGTCACGGAACATGCAGTGACAATGTAGGATAGGTTTCTGAAAAACATCGCAGGGTGGGGCACATTGTATGGGTGTGTGTTACATTACATTCACTAGTAGGAGTGAGAAAAACATTACGGGGTGTTGTGAATCCGAGGGTCTGAATTAGGATAGGCAGTGAGTGGCAATGTAGGATGGAGAAAAGCACCGTGGGGTGGGCAGCATGGGGAGGTCAGGGAACATGCAGTGGCAATGTAGGATAGGTTCCTGAAAAACATCACGGGGTGGTGCGCATTGTATGAGTGTGTGTTACATTACATTCACTAGTAGGAGTGAGAAAAACATCACGGGGTGGTGTGAATCGGAGGGTCTGAATTAGGATAGGCAGTGAGTGGCAATGTAGGATGGAGAAAAGCTCCGCAGGGTGGTCAGCATGGGGAGGTCAGGGACCATGCAGTGGCAATATAGGAAAGGTTTCTGAAAAACATCGCGGTGTGGTGCGCATTGTATGGGTGTGTGTTACATTACATTCACTAGTAGGAGTGAGAAAAACAGCACTGGGTGGTGCGCATTGTATGGGTGTGTGTTACATTACATTCACTAGTAGGAGTGAGAAAAACATCACGGGGTGGTGTGAATCGGAGGGTCTGAATTAGGATAGGCAGTGAGTGGCAATGTAGGATGGAGAAAAGCACCGCGGGTTGGTCAGCATGGGGAGGTTAGGGAACATGCAGTGGCAATGTAGGATAGGTTTCTGAAAAACATCGCGGGGTGGTGCGCATTGTATGGGTGTGTGTTACATTACATTCACTAGTAGGAGTGAGAAAAATATCACGGGGTGGTGCGCATTGTATGGGTGTGTGTTACATTACATTCACTAGTAGGAGTGAGAAATACATCACGTGGTGGTGCGCATTGTATGGGTGTGTGTTACATGACATTCACTAGTAGAAGTGAGAACAACATCATGGGGTGGTGTGCATTGTATGGGTGTGTGTTACATTACATTCACTAGTAGGAGTGAGAAAAGCATCACGGGGTGGTGTGAATCGGAGGGTCTGAATTAGGATAGGTAGTGAGTGGCAATGTAGGATGGAGAAAAGCAACGCGGGGTGGTCAGCAAGGGGAGGTCAGGGAACATGCCGTGGCAATGTAGGATAGGTTTCTGAAAAACACTGCGGGGTGGTGCGCATTGTATGGGTGTGTGTTACATTACAATCACTAGTAGGAGTGAGAAAAACATCACGGCGTGGTGCGCATTGTATGGGTGTGTGTTACATTACATTCACTAGTAGGAGTGAGAAAAACATCACGGAGTGTTGGGCATTGTATGGGTGTGTGTTACATTACATTCACTAGTAGGAGTGAGAAAAACATCACGGGGTGGTGCGCATTGTATGGGTGTGTGTTACATTACGTTCACTAGTATCAGTGAGAAAAACATCACGGGGTGGTGCGCATTGTATGGGTGAGTGTTACATTACATTCACTAGTAGGAGTGAGAAAAACATCACGGGGTGGTGCGCATTGTATGGGTGTGTGTTACATTACATTCACTAGTAGGAGTGAGAAAAACATCACGGGGTGGTGTGAATCCGAGGGTCTGAATTAGGATAGGCAGTGAGTGGCAATGTGGGATGGAGAAAAGCACCGCGGGGTGGTCAGCATGGGGAGGTCAGGGAACATGCAGTGGCAATGTAGGATAGGTTTCTGAAAAATATCGCGGGGTGGTGCGCATTGTATGGGTGTGTGTTACCTTACATTCACTAGTAGGAGTGAGAAAAACATCACGGGGTGGTGTGAATCCGAGGGTCTGAATTAGGATAGGCAGTGAGTTGCAACGTAGGATGGAGAAAAGCACCGCGGGGTGGTCAGCATGGGGAGGTCAGGTAACATGCAGTGGCAATGTAGGATAGGTTTCTGAAAAACATCGCGTGGTGTTGCGCATTGTATGGGTGTGTGTTACATTACATTCACTAGTAGGAGTGAGAAAAACATCACGCGGTGGTGTGATTCGGAGGGTCTGAATTAGGATAGGCAGTGAGTGGCAATGTAGGATTGAGAAAAGCACCGCGGGGTGGTCAGCATGTGGAGGTCAGCGAACATGCAGTGGCAATGTAGGATAGGTTTCTGAAAAACATCGCCGGGTGGTGCGCATTGTATGGGTGTGTGTTATATTACATTCACTAGTAGGAGTGAGAAAAACATCACGGGGTGGTGGGCATTGTATGGGTGTGTGTTACATTACGTTCACTAGTAGGAGTGACAAAAACATCACGGGGTGGTGCGCATTGTATGGGTGTGTGTTACATTACATTCACTAGTAGGAGTGAGAAAAACATCACGGGGTGGTGTGAATCGGAGGGTCTGAATTAGGATAGGCAGTGAGTTGCAATGTAGATGGAGAAAAGCACCGCGGGGTGGTCAGCATGGGGATGTCAGGGAACATGCAGTGGCAATGTAGGATAGGATTCTGAAAAACATCGATGGGTGGTGCGCATTGTATGGGTGTGTGTTATATTACATTCACTAGTAGGAGTGAGAAAAACATCACGGGGTGGTGCGCATTGTATGGGTGTGTGTTACATTACATTCACTAGTAGGAGTGAGAAAAACATCACGGTGTGGTGCGCATTGTATGGGTGTGTGTTACATTACATTCACTAGTAGGAGTGAGAAAAACATCACGGGGTGGTGCGCATTGTATGGGTGTGTGTTACATTACATTCACTAGTAGGAGTGAGAAAAACATCACGGGGTGGTGCGCATTGTATGGGTGTGTGTTACATTACATTCACTAGTATGACTGAGAAAAACATCACGGGGTGGTGTGAATTGGAGGGTCTGAATTAGGATAGGCAGTGAGTGGCAATGTAGGATGGAGAAAAGCACCGCGGGGTGGTCAGCATGGGGACGTCCAGGAACATGCAGTGGCAATGTAGGATAGGTTTCTGAAAAACATCGCGGGGTGGTGCGCATTGTATGGGTGTGTGTTACATTACATTCACTAGTAGGAGTGAGAAAAATATTACGGGGTGGTGCGCATTGTATGGGTGTGTGTTATATTACATTCACTAGTAGGAGTGAGAAAATCATCACGGGGTGCTGTGAATCGGAGGGTCTGAATTAGGATAGGCAGTGAGTGGCAATGTTGGATGGAGAAAAGCACCGCGGGGTGGTCAGCATGGGGAGGTCAGGGAACATGCAGTGGCAATGTAGGATACGTTTGTGAAATCATCGCGGGGTGGTGCGCATTGTATGGGTGTGTGTTACATTACATTCACTAGTAGGAGTGAGAAAAACATCACGGGGTGGTGCGCATTATATGGGTGTGTGTTACATTACATTCACTAGTAGGAGTGAGAAAAACATCACGGGGTGGTGCGCATTGTATGGGTGTGTTTTACATTACATTCACTAGTAGGAGTGAGAAAAACATCACGGGGTGGTGCGCATTGTATGGGTGTGTGTTACATTACATTCACTAGTAGGAGTGAGAAAAACATCACGGGGTGGTGTGAATCGGAGGGTCTGAATTTTGATAGGCAGTGAGTGGCAATGTAGGATGGAGAAAAGCACCGCGGGGTGGTCAGCATGGGGAGGTCAGGGAACATGTAGTGGCAATGGAGGATAGGTTTCTGAAAAACATCGCGGGGTGGTGCGCATTGTATTGGTGTGTGTTACATTACATTCACTAGTAGGAGTGAGAAAAACATCACGGGTTGGTGCGCATTGTATGGGTATGTGTTACATTACATTCACTAGTAGGAGTGAGAAAAACATCACGGGGTTGTGTGAATCGGAGGGTCTGAATTAGGATAGGCAGTGAGTGGCAATGTAGGATGGAGAAAAGAACCGCGGGGTGGTCAGCATGGGGAGGTAAAGGAACATGCAGTGGCAATGTAGGATAGGTTTCTGAAAAACATCCCAGGGTGGTGCACATTGTATGGGTGTGTGTTACATTACATTCACTAGTAGGAGTGAGAAAAACATTACGGGGTGGTGTGAATCCGAGGGTCTGAATTAGGATAGGCAGTGAGTGGCAATGTAGGATGGAGAAAAGCACCGTGGGGTGGGCAGCATGGGGAGGTCAGGGAACATGCAGTGGCAATGTAGGATAGGTTCCTGAAAAACATCACGGGGTGGTGCGCATTGTATGAGTGTGTGTTACATTACATTCACTAGTAGGAGTGAGAAAAACATCACGGGGTGGTGTGAATCGGAGGGTCTGAATTAGGATAGGCAGTGAGTGGCTATGTAGGATGGAGAAAAGCTCCGCGGGGTGGTCAGCCTGGGGAGGTCAGGGAACATGCAGTGGCAATATAGGATAGGTTTCTGAAAAACATCGCGTGGTGGTGCGCATTGTATGGGTGTGTGTTACATTACATTCACTAGTAGGAGTGAGAAAAACAGCACGGGGTGGTGCGCATTGTATGGGTGTGTGTTACATTACATTCACTAGTAGGAGTGAGAAAAACATCACGGGGTGGTGTGAATCGGAGGGTCTGAATTAGGATAGGCAGTGAGTGGCAATGTAGGATGGAGAAAAGCACCGCGGGTTGGTCAGCATGGGGAGGTTAGGGAACATGCAGTGGCAATGTAGGATAGGTTTCTGAAAAACATCGCGGGGTGGTGCCCATTGTATGGGTGTGTGTTACATTACATTCACTAGTAGGAGTGAGAAAAACATCACAGGGTGGTGTGAATCGGAGGGTCTGAATTAGGATAGGCAGTGAGTGGCAGTGTAGGATGCAGAAAAGCACCGCGGGGTGGTCAGCATGGGGAGGTCAGGGAACATGCAGTGGCATTGTAGGATAGGTTTCTGAAAAACATCGCGGGGTGGTGCGCATTGTATGGGTGTGTGTTACATTACATTCACTAGTAGGAGTGAGAAAAACATCACGGGGTGGTGCGCATTGTATGGGTGTGTATTACATTACATTCACTAGTAGGAGTGAGAAAAACATCACGGGGTGCTGCGCATTGTATGGGTGTGTGTTACATTACATTCACTAGTAGGAGTGAGAAAAACATCACGGGGTGGTGCGCATTTTATGGGTGTGTGTTACATTACATTCACTAGTGGGAGTGAGAAAAACATCACGGGGTGCTGCGCATTGTATGGGTGTGTGTTACATTACATTCACTAGTTGGAGTGAGAAAAACATCACGGGGTGGTGCGCATTGTATGGGTGTGTTTTACATTACATTCACTAGTAGGAGTGAGAAAAACATCACGGGGTGGTGCGCATTGTATGGGTGTGTGTTACATTACATTCACTAGTAGGAGTGAGAAAAACATCACGGGGTGGTGTGAATCGGAGGGTCTGAATTTTGATAGGCAGTGAGTGGCAATGTAGGATGGAGAAAAGCACCGCGGGGTGGTCAGCATGGGGAGGTCAGGGAACATGTAGTGGCAATGGAGGATAGGTTTCTGAAAAACATCGCGGGGTGGTGCGCATTGTATTGGTGTGTGTTACATTACATTCACTAGTAGGAGTGAGAAAAACATCACGGGTTGGTGCGCATTGTATGGGTATGTGTTACATTACATTCACTAGTAGGAGTGAGAAAAACATCACGGGGTTGTGTGAATCGGAGGGTCTGAATTAGGATAGGCAGTGAGTGGCAATGTAGGATGGAGAAAAGAACCGCGGGGTGGTCAGCATGGGGAGGTAAAGGAACATGCAGTGGCAATGTAGGATAGGTTTCTGAAAAACATCCCAGGGTGGTGCACATTGTATGGGTGTGTGTTACATTACATTCACTAGTAGGAGTGAGAAAAACATTACGGGGTGGTGTGAATCCGAGGGTCTGAATTAGGATAGGCAGTGAGTGGCAATGTAGGATGGAGAAAAGCACCGTGGGGTGGGCAGCATGGGGAGGTCAGGGAACATGCAGTGGCAATGTAGGATAGGTTCCTGAAAAACATCACGGGGTGGTGCGCATTGTATGAGTGTGTGTTACATTACATTCACTAGTAGGAGTGAGAAAAACATCACGGGGTGGTGTGAATCGGAGGGTCTGAATTAGGATAGGCAGTGAGTGGCTATGTAGGATGGAGAAAAGCTCCGCGGGGTGGTCAGCCTGGGGAGGTCAGGGAACATGCAGTGGCAATATAGGATAGGTTTCTGAAAAACATCGCGTGGTGGTGCGCATTGTATGGGTGTGTGTTACATTACATTCACTAGTAGGAGTGAGAAAAACAGCACGGGGTGGTGCGCATTGTATGGGTGTGTGTTACATTACATTCACTAGTAGGAGTGAGAAAAACATCACGGGGTGGTGTGAATCGGAGGGTCTGAATTAGGATAGGCAGTGAGTGGCAATGTAGGATGGAGAAAAGCACCGCGGGTTGGTCAGCATGGGGAGGTTAGGGAACATGCAGTGGCAATGTAGGATAGGTTTCTGAAAAACATCGCGGGGTGGTGCCCATTGTATGGGTGTGTGTTACATTACATTCACTAGTAGGAGTGAGAAAAACATCACAGGGTGGTGTGAATCGGAGGGTCTGAATTAGGATAGGCAGTGAGTGGCAGTGTAGGATGCAGAAAAGCACCGCGGGGTGGTCAGCATGGGGAGGTCAGGGAACATGCAGTGGCATTGTAGGATAGGTTTCTGAAAAACATCGCGGGGTGGTGCGCATTGTATGGGTGTGTGTTACATTACATTCACTAGTAGGAGTGAGAAAAACATCACGGGGTGGTGCGCATTGTATGGGTGTGTATTACATTACATTCACTAGTAGGAGTGAGAAAAACATCACGGGGTGCTGCGCATTGTATGGGTGTGTGTTACATTACATTCACTAGTAGGAGTGAGAAAAACATCACGGGGTGGTGCGCATTTTATGGGTGTGTGTTACATTACATTCACTAGTGGGAGTGAGAAAAACATCACGGGGTGCTGCGCATTGTATGGGTGTGTGTTACATTACATTCACTAGTTGGAGTGAGAAAAACATCACGGGGTGGTGCGCATTGTATGGGTGTGTGTTATATTACATTCACTAGTAGGAGTGAGAAAAACATCACGGGGTGGTGTGAATCGGAGGGGCTGAATTAGGATAGGCAGTGAGTGGCAATGTAGGATGAAGAAAAGCACCGCGGGGTGGTCAGCATGGGGAGGTCAGGGAACATGCAGTGGCAATGTAGGATAGGTTTCTGAAAAACATCACGGGGTGGTGCGCATTGTATGGGTGTGTGTTCCATTACATTCACTAGTAGGAGTGAGAAAAACATCACGGGGGGTGCGCATTGTATGGGTGTGTGTAACATTACATTCACTAGTAGGAGTGAGAAAAACATCACGGGGTGGTGTGAATCGGAGGGTCTGAATTAGGATATGCAGTGAGTGGCAATGTAGGATGGAGAAAAGCGCCGCGGGTGGTCAGCATGGGGAGGTCAGGGAACATGCGTTTGCAATGTAGGATAGGATTCTGAAAAACATCGCGGGGTGGTGTGCATTGTATGGGTGTGTGTTACATTACAATCACTAGTAGGAGTAAGAAAAACATCACGGGGTGGTGTGAAACGGAGGGTCTGGATTCGGATAGGCAGTGAGTGGCAATGTAGGATGGAGAAAACCACCGTGTGGTGGTCAGCATGGGGAGGTCTGGGAAAATGCAGTGGCAATGTAGGATAGGTTTCTGAAAAACATTGCGGGGTGGTGCGCATTGTATGGGTGTGTGTTACATTACATTCACTAGTAGGAGTGAGAAAAACACCACGGGGTGGTGCGCATTGTATGCGTGTGTGTTACATTACATTCACTAGTAGGAGTGAGAAAAACATCACGCGGTGGTGCGCATTGTATGGGTGTGTGTTACATTACATTCATTAGTAAGAGTGAGAAAAACATCACGTGGTGATGCGCATTTTATGGGTGTGTGTTACATTACATTCACTAGTAGGAGTGAGAAAAACATCACGGGGTGGTGTGAATCGGAGGGTCTGAATTAGGATAGGCAGTGAGTGGCAATGTAGGATGGAGAAAAGCATCTTGGGGTGGGCAGCATGGGGAGTTCAGGGAACATGCAGTGGCAATGTAGGATAGGTTCCTGAAAAACATCACCGGGTGGTGCGCATTGTATGAGTGTGTGTTACATTACATTCACTAGTAGGAGGGAGAAAAACATCACAGGGTGGTGTGAATCGGAGGGTCTGAATTAGGATACTCAGTGAGTGGCAATGTAGGATGGAGAAAAGACCCGCGGGGTGGTCAGCATGGGGAGGTCAGGGAACATGCAGTGGCAATGTAGGATAGGTTTCTGAAAAACATCGCGGGGTGGTGCGCATTGTATGGGTGTGTGTTACATTACATTCACTAGTAGGAGTGAGAAAAACATTACGGGGTGTTGTGAATCCGAGGGTCTGAATTAGGATAGGCAGTGAGTGGCAATGTAGGATGGAGAAAAGCACCGTGGGGTGGGCAGCATGGGGAGGTCAGGGAACATGCAGTGGCAATGTAGGATAGGTTCCTGAAAAACATCACGGGGTTGTGCGCATTGTATGAGTGTGTGTTACATTACATTCACTAGTAGGAGTGAGAAAAACATCACGGGGTGGTGTGAATCGGAGGGTCTGAATTAGGATAGGCAGTGAGTGGCAATGTAGGATGGAGAAAAGCTCCGCAGGGTGGTCAGCATGGGGAGGTCAGGGAACATGCAGTGGCAATATAGGATAGGTTTCTGAAAAACATCGCAGGGTGGTGCGCATTGTATGGGTGTGTGTTACATTACATTCACTAGTAGGAGTGAGAAAAACAGCACGGGGTGGTGCGCATTGTATGGGTGTGTGTTACATTACATTCACTAGTAGGAGTGAGAAAAACATCACGGGGTGGTGTGAATCGGAGGGTCTGAATTAGGATAGGCAGTGAGTGGCAATGTAGGATGGAGAAAAGCACCGCGGGTTGGTCAGCATGGGGAGGTTAGGGAACATGCAGTGGCAATGTAGGATAGGTTTCTGAAAAACATCGCGGGGTGGTGCGCATTGTATGGGTGTGTGTTACATTACATTCACTAGTAGGAGTGAGAAAAATATCACGGGGTGGTGCGCATTGTATGGGTGTGTGTTACATTACATTCACTATTAGGAGTGAGAAATACATCACGGGGTGGTGCGCATTGTATGGGTGTGTGTTACATGACTTTCACTAGTAGAAGTGAGAAAAACATCATGGGGTGGTGTGCATTGTATGGGTGTGTGTTACGTTACATTCGCTAGTAGAAGTGAGAAAAGCATCACGGGGTGGTGTGAATCGGAGGGTCTGAATTAGGATAGGCAGTGAGTGGCAATGTAGGATGGAGAAAAGCACCGCGGGGTGGTCAGCATGGGGAGGTCAGGGAACATGCAGTGGCACTGTAGGATAGGTTTCTGAAAAACATCGCGGGGTTGTGCGCATTGTATGGGTGTGTGTTACATTACATTCACTAGCAGGAGTGAGAAAAACATCACGGGGTGGTGCGCATTGTATGGGTGTGTGTTACATTACATTCACTAGTAGGAGTGAGAAAAACATCACGGGGTGGTGCGCATTGTATGGGTGTGTGTTACATGACATTCACTAGTAGGAGTGAAAAAAACATCATGCGGTGGTGCGCATTGTATGGGTGTGTGTTACATTACATTCACTAGTAGGAGTGAGAAAAACATCACGGGGTGCTGCGCATTGTATGGGTGTGTGTTACATTACATTCACTAGTAGGAGTGAGAAAAACATCACGGGGTGGTGCGCATTGTATGGGTGTGTGTTACATTACATTCACTACTAGGAGTGAGAAAAACATCACGCGGTGGTGCGCATTGTATGGGTGTGTGTTACATTACATTCACTAGTAGGAGTGAGAAAAGCATCACGTGGTGGTGTGCATCGGAGGGTCTGAATTAGGATAGGCAGTTGGTGGCAATGTAGGATGGAGAAAAGCACTGCTGGGTGGTCAGCAAGGGGAAGTCAGGGAACATGCAGTGGCAATGTAGGATAGGTTTCTGAAAAACATTGCGGGGTGGTGCGCATTGCATGGGTGTGTGTTACATTACATTCACTAGTAGGAGTGGGAAAAATATCACGGGGTGGTGCGCATTGTATGCGTGTGTGTTACATTACATCCACTAATAGGAGTGAGAAAAACATAACGCGGTGGTGTGAATCGGAGGATCTGCATTAGGATAGGCAGTGAGTGGCAATGTAGGATGGAGAAAAGCACGGCGGGGTGGTCAGCATGGGGAGGTCACGGAACATGCAGTGACAATGTAGGATAGGTTTCTGAAAAACATCGCAGGGTGGGGCACATTGTATGGGTGTGTGTTACATTACATTCACTAGTAGGAGTGAGAAAAACATTACGGGGTGTTGTGAATCCGAGGGTCTGAATTAGGATAGGCAGTGAGTGGCAATGTAGGATGGAGAAAAGCACCGTGGGGTGGGCAGCATGGGGAGGTCAGGGAACATGCAGTGGCAATGTAGGATAGGTTCCTGAAAAACATCACGGGGTTGTGCGCATTGTATGAGTGTGTGTTACATTACATTCACTAGTAGGAGTGAGAAAAACATCACGGGGTTGTGTGAATCGGAGGGTCTGAATTAGGATAGGCAGTGAGTGGCAATGTAGGATGGAGAAAAGCTCCGCAGGGTGGTCAGCATGGGGAGGTCAGGGAACATGCAGTGGCAATATAGGATAGGTTTCTGAAAAACATCGCAGGGTGGTGCGCATTGTATGGGTGTGTGTTACATTACATTCACTAGTAGGAGTGAGAAAAACAGCACGGGGTGGTGCGCATTGTATGGGTGTGTGTTACATTACATTCACTAGTAGGAGTGAGAACAACATCACGGGGTGGTGTGAATCGGAGGGTCTGAATTAGGATAGGCAGTGAGTGGCAATGTAGGAGGGAGAAAAGCACCGGGGGTTGGTCAGCATGGGGAGGTTAGGGAACATGCAGTGGCAATGTAGGATAGGTTTCTGAAAAACATCGCGGGGTGGTGCGCATTGTATGGGTGTGTGTTACATTACATTCACTAGTAAGAGTGAGAAAAATATCACGGGGTGGTGCGCATTGTATGGGTGTGTGTTACATTACATTCACTAGTAGGAGTGAGAAATACATCACGGGGTGGTGCGCATTGTATGGGTGTGTGTTACATGACATTCACTAGTAGAAGTGAGAAAAACATCATGGGGTAGTGTGCATTGTATGGGTGTGTGTTACATTACATTCACTAGTAGGAGTGAGAAAAGCATCACGGGGTGGTGTGAATCGGAGGGTCTGAATTAGGATAGGCAGTGAGTGGCAATGTAGGATGGAGAAAAGCACCGCGGGGTGGTCAGCAAGGGGAGGTCAGGGAACATGCAGTGGCAATGTAGGATAGGTTTCTGAAAAACACTGCGGGGTGGTGCGCATTGTATGGGTGTGTGTTATATTACATTCACTAGTAGGAGTGAGAAAAACATCACGGCGTGGTGCGCATTGTATGGGTGTGTGTTACATTACATTCACTAGTAGGAGTGAGAAAAACATCACGGGGTGGTGCGCATTGTATGGGTGTGTGTTACATTACGTTCACTAGTATCAGTGAGAAAAACATCACGGGGTGGTGCGCATTGTATGGGTGAGTGTTACATTACATTCACTAGTAGGAGTGAGAAAAACAGCACGGGGTGGTGCGCATTGTATGGGTGTGTGTTACATTACATTCACTAGTAGGAGTGAGAAAAACATCACGGGGTGGTGTGAATCGGAGGGTCTGAATTAGGATAGGCAGTGAGTGGCAATGTAGGATGGAGAAAAGCACCGCGGGTTGGTCAGCATGGGGAGGTTAGGGAACATGCAGTGGCAATGTAGGATAGGTTTCTGAAAAACATCGCGGGGTGGTGCCCATTGTATGGGTGTGTGTTACATTACATTCACTAGTAGGAGTGAGAAAAACATCACAGGGTGGTGTGAATCGGAGGGTCTGAATTAGGATAGGCAGTGAGTGGCAGTGTAGGATGCAGAAAAGCACCGCGGGGTGGTCAGCATGGGGAGGTCAGGGAACATGCAGTGGCATTGTAGGATAGGTTTCTGAAAAACATCGCGGGGTGGTGCGCATTGTATGGGTGTGTGTTACATTACATTCACTAGTAGGAGTGAGAAAAACATCACGGGGTGGTGCGCATTGTATGGGTGTGTGTTACATTACATTCACTAGTAGGAGTGAGAAAAACATCACGGGGTGGTGCGCATTGTATGGGTGTGTGTTACATGACATTCACTAGTAGGAGTGAGAAAAACATCACGCGGTGGTGCGCATTGTATGGGTGTGTGTTACATTACATTCACTAGTAGGAGTGAGAAAAACATCACGGGGTGGTGCGCATTTTATGGGTGTGTGTTACATTACATTCACTAGTAGGAGTGAGAAAAACATCACGGGGTGCTGCGCATTGTATGGGTGTGTGTTACATTACATTCACTAGTTGGAGTGAGAAAAACATCACGGGGTGGTGCGCATTGTATGGGTGTGTGTTATATTACATTCACTAGTAGGAGTGAGAAAAACATCACGGGGTGGTGTGAATCGGAGGGGCTGAATTAGGATAGGCAGTGAGTGGCAATGTAGGATTAAGAAAAGCACCGCGGGGTGGTCAGCATGGGGAGGTCCGGGAACATGCAGTGGCAATGTAGGATAGGTTTCTGAAAAACATCGCGGGGTGGTGCGCATTGTATGGGTGTGTGTTCCATTACATTCACTAGTAGGAGTGAGAAAAACATCACGGGGGGTGCGCATTGTATGGGTGTGTGTAACATTACATTCACTAGTAGGAGTGAGAAAAACATCACGGGGTGGTGTGAATCGGAGGGTCTGAATTAGGATATGCAGTGAGTGGCAATGTAGGATGGAGAAAAGCGCCGCGGGGTGGTCAGCATGGGGAGGTCAGGGAACATGCATTGGCAATGTAGGATAGGTTTCTGAAAAACATCGCGGGGTGGTGTGCATTGTATGGGTGTGTGTTACATTACAATCACTAGTAGGAGTAAGAAAAACATCACGGGGTGGTGTGAAACGGAGGGTCTGGATTCGGATAGGCAGTGAGTGGCAATGTAGGATGGAGAAAACCACCGCGCGGTGGTCAGCATGGGGAGGTCAGGGAAAATGCAGTGGCAATGTAGGATAGGTTTCTGAAAAACATTGCGGGGTGGTGCGCATTGTATGGGTGTGTGTTACATTACATTCACTAGTAGGAGTGAGAAAAACACCACGGGGTGGTGCGCATTGTATGCGTGTGTGTTACATTACATTCACTAGTAGGAGTGAGAAAAACATCACGCGGTGGTGCGCATTGTATGGGTGTGTGTTACATTACATTCATTAGTAGGAGTGAGAAAAACATCACGGGGTGGTGCGCATTTTATGGGTGTGTGTTACATTACATTCACTAGTAGGAGTGAGAAAAACATCACGGGGTGGTGTGAATCGGAGGGTCTGAATTAGGATAGGCAGTGAGTGGCAATGTAGGATGGAGAAAAGCATCTTAGGGTGGGCAGCATGGGGAGTTCAGGGAACATGCAGTGGCAGTGTAGGATAGGTTCCTGAAAAACATCACGGGGTGGTGCGCATTGTATGAGTGTGTGTTACATTACATTCACTAGTAGGAGGGAGAAAAACATCACAGGGTGGTGTGAATCGGAGGGTCTGAATTAGGATAGGCAGTGAGTGGCAATGTAGGATGGAGAAAAGACCCGCGGGGTGGTCAGCATGGGGAGGTCAGGGAACATGCAGTGGCAATGTAGGATAGGTTTCTGAAAAACATCGCGGGGTGGTGCGCATTGTATGGGTGTGTGTTACATTACATTCACTAGTAGGAGTGAGAAAAACATCACGGGGTGGTGCGCATTGTATGGGTGTGTGTTACATTACATTCACTAGTAGAAGTGAGAAAAACATCACGGGGTGGTGCGCATTGTATGGGTGTGTGTTACATTACATTCACTACTTGGAGTGAGAAAACATCACGCGGTGGTGCGCATTGTATGGGTGTGTGTTACATTACATTCACTAGTAGGAGTGAGAAAAGCATCACGTGGTGGTGTGCATCGGAGGGTCTGAATTAGGATAGGCAGTTGGTGGCAATGAAGGATGGAGAGAAGCACCGCCGGGTGGTCAGCAAGTGGAAGTCAGGGAACATGCAGTGGCAATGTAGGATAGGTTTGTGAAAAACATTGCGGGGTGGTGCGCATTGCATGGGTGTGTGTTACATTACATTCACTAGTAGGAGTGGGAAAAATATCACGGGGTGGTGCGCATTGTATGCGTGTGTGTTACATTACATCCACTAATAGGAGTGAGAAAAACATCACGCGGTGGTGTGAATCGGAGGATCTGCATTAGGATAGGCAGTGAGTGGCAATGTAGGAGGAGAAAAGCACGGAGGTGTGGTCAGCATGGGGAGGTCACGGAACATGCAGTGACAATGTAGGATAGGTTTCTGAAAAACATCGCAGGGTGGGGCACATTGTATGGGTGTGTGTTACATTACATTCACTAGTAGGAGTGAGAAAAACATACGGGTGTTGTGAATCCGAGGGTCTGAATTAGGATAGGCAGTGAGTGGCAATGTAGGATGGAGAAAAGGCCGTGGGGTGGGCAGCATGGGGAGGTCAGGGAACATGCAGTGGCAATGTAGGATAGGTTCCTGAAAACATCACGGGGTGGTGCGCATTGTATGAGTGTGTGTTACATTACATTCACTAGTATGAGTGAGAAAAACATCACGGGTGGTGTGAATCGGAGGTCTGAATTAGGATAGGCAGTGAGTGGCAATGTAGGATGGAGAAAAGCTCCGCAGGGTGGTCAGCATGGGAGGTCAGGTAACATGCAGTGGCAATGTAGGATAGGTTTCTGAAAAACATCGCGTGGTGTTGCGCATTGTATGGGTGTGTGTTACATTACATTCACTACTAGGAGTGAGAAAAACATCACGCGGGTGGTGCGCATTGTATGGGTGTGTGTTACATTACATTCACTAGTAGGAGTGAGAAAAGCATCACGTGGTGGTGTGCATCGGAGGGTCTGAATTAGGATAGGCAGTTGGTGGCAATGAAGATGGAGAGAAGCACCGCCGGGTGTTCAGCAAGGGGAAGTCAGGGAACATGCAGTGGCAATGTAGGATAGGTTTCTGAAAAACATTGCGGGGTGGTGCGCATTGCATGGGTGTGTGTTACATTACATTCACTAGTAGGAGTGGGAAAAATATCACGGGGTGGTGTGCATTGTATGCGTGTGTGTTACATTACATCCACTAATAGGAGTGAGAAAAACATCACGCGGTGTGTGAATCGGAGGATCTGCATTAGGATAGGCAGTGAGTGGCAATGTAGGATGGAGAAAAGCACGGAGGTGTGGTCAGCATGGGAGGTCACGGAACATGCAGTGACAATGTAGGATAGGTTTCTGAAAAACATCGCAGGGTGGGGCACATTGTATGGGTGTGTGTTACATTACATTCACTAGTAGGAGTGAGAAAAACATTACGGGGTGTTGTGAATCCGAGGGTCTGAATTAGGATAGGCAGTGAGTGGCATGTAGGATGGAGAAAAGCACCGTGGGGTGGGCAGCATGGGGAGGTCAGGAACATGCAGTGGCAATGTAGGATAGGTTCCTGAAAAACATCACGGGGTGGTGCGCATTGTATGAGTGTGTGTACATTACATTCACTAGTAGGAGTGAGAAAAACATCACGGGGTGGTGTGAATCGGAGGGTCTGAATTAGGATAGGCAGTGAGTGGCAATGTAGGATGGAGAAAAGCTCCGCAGGGTGGTCAGCATGGGGAGGTCAGGGAACATGCAGTGGCAATATAGGATAGGTTTCTGAAAAACATCGTGGGGTGGTGCGCATTGTATGGGTGTGTGTTACATTACATTCACTAGTAGGAGTGAGAAAAATATCACTGGGTGGTGCGCATTGTATGGGTGTGTGTTACATTACATTCACTAGTAGGAGTGAGAAATACATCACGGGGTGGTGCGCATTGTATGGGTGTGTGTTACATGACATTCACTACTAGAAGTGAGAAAAACATCATGGGGTGGTGTGCATTGTATGGGTGTGTGTTACATTACATTCACTAGTAGGAGTGAGAAAAGCATCACGGGGTGGTGTGAATCGGAGGGTCTGAATTAGGATAGGCAGTGAGTGGCAATGTAGGATGGAGAAAAGCACCGCGGGGTGGTCAGCAAGGGAGTCAGGGAACATGCAGTGGCAATGTAGGATAGGTTTCTGAAAAACACTGCGGGTTGGTGCGCATTGTATGGGTGTGTGTTACATTACATTCACTAGTAGGAGTGAGAAAAACATCACGGCGTGGTGCGCATTGTATGGGTGTGTGTTACATTACATTCACTAGTAGGAGTGAGAAAAACATCACGAGTGTTGCGCATTGTATGGGTGTGTGTTACATTACATTCACTAGTAGGAGTGAGAAAAACATCACGGGGTGGTGCGCATTGTATGGGTGTGTGTTACTTACGTTCACTAGTATCAGTGAGAAAAACATCACGGGGTGGTGCGCATTGTATGGGTGAGTGTTACATTACATTCACTAGTAGGAGTGAGAAAAACAGCACGGGGTGGTGCGCATTGTATGGTGTGTGTTACATTACATTCACTAGTAGGAGTGAGAAAAACATCACGGGGTGGTGTGAATCGGAGGGTCTGAATTAGGATAGGCAGTGAGTGGCAATGTAGGATGGAGAAAAGCACCGCGGGTTGGTCAGCATGGGGAGGTTAGGAACATGCAGTGGCAATGTAGGATAGGTTTCTGAAAAACATCGCGGGGTGGTGCCCATTGTATGGGTGTGTGTTACATTACATTCACTAGTAGGAGTGAGAAAAACATCACAGGGTGGTGTGAATCGGAGGGTCTGAATTAGGATAGGCAGTGAGTGGCAGTGTAGGATGCAGAAAAGCACCGCGGGGTGGTCAGCATGGGGAGGTCAGGGAACATGCAGTGGCATTGTAGGATAGGTTTCTGAAAAACATCGCGGGGTGGTGCGCATTGTATGGGTGTGTGTTACATTACATTCACTAGTAGGAGTGAGAAAAACATCACGGGGTGGTGCGCATTGTATGGGTGTGTGTTACATTACATTCACTAGTAGGAGTGAGAAAAACATCACGGGGTGGTGCGCATTGTATGGGTGTGTGTTACATGACATTCACTAGTAGGAGTGAGAAAAACATCACGCGGTGGTGCGCATTGTATGGGTGTGTGTTACATTACATTCACTAGTAGGAGTGAGAAAAACATCACGGGGTGGTGCGCATTTTATGGGTGTGTGTTACATTACATTCACTAGTAGGATTGAGAAAAACATCACGGGTGCTGCGCATTGTATGGGTGTGTGTTACATTACATTCACTAGTTGGAGTGAGAAAAACATCACGGGTGGTGCGCATTGTATGGGTGTGTGTTATATTACATTCACTAGTAGGAGTGAGAAAAACATCACGGGGTGGTGTGAATTGGAGGGGCTGAATTAGGATAGGCAGTGAGTGGCAATGTAGGATTAAGAAAAGCACCGCGGGGTGGTCAGCATGGGGAGGTCCGGGAACATGCAGTGGCAATGTAGGATAGGTTTCTGAAAAACATCGCGGGTGGTGCGCATTGTATGCGTGTGTGTTACATTACATCCACTAATAGGAGTGAGAAAAACATCACGCGGTGGTGTGAATCGGAGGATCTGCATTAGGATAGGCAGTGAGTGGCAATGTAGGATGGAGAAAAGCACGGAGGTGTGGTCAGCATGGGGAGGTCACGGAACATGCAGTGACAATGTAGGATAGGTTTCTGAAAAACATCGCAGGGTGGGGCACATTGTATGGGTGTGTGTTACATTACATTCACTAGTAGGAGTGAGAAAAACATTACGGGGTGTTGTGAATCCGAGGGTCTGAATTAGGATAGGCAGTGAGTGGCAATGTAGGATGGAGAAAAGCACCGTGGGGTGGGCAGCATGGGGAGGTCAGGGAACATGCAGTGGCAATGTAGGATAGGTTCCTGAAAAACATCACGGGGTGGTGCGCATTGTATGAGTGTGTGTTACATTACATTCACTAGTAGGAGTGAGAAAAACATCACGGGGTGGTGTGAATCGGAGGGTCTGAATTAGGATAGGCAGTGAGTGGCAATGTAGGATGGAGAAAAGCTCCGCAGGGTGGTCAGCATGGGGAGGTCAGGGAACATGCAGTGGCAATATAGGATAGGTTTCTGAAAAACATCGCGGGGTGGTGCGCATTGTATGGGTGTGTGTTACATTACATTCACTAGTAGGAGTGAGAAAAATATCACTGGGTGGTGCGCATTGTATGGGTGTGTGTTACATTACATTCACTAGTAGGAGTGAGAAATACATCACGGGGTGGTGCGCATTGTATGGGTGTGTGTTACATGACATTCACTACTAGAAGTGAGAAAAACATCATGGGGTGGTGTGCATTGTATGGGTGTGTGTTACATTACATTCAATAGTAGGAGTGAGAAAAGCATCACGGGGTGGTGTGAATCGGAGGGTCTGAATTAGGATAGGCAGTGAGTGGCAATGTAGGATGGAGAAAAGCACCGCGGGGTGGTCAGCAAGGGGAGGTCAGGGAACATGCAGTGGCAATGTAGGATAGGTTTCTGAAAAACACTGCGGGTTGGTGCGCATTGTATGGGTGTGTGTTACATTACATTCACTAGTAGGAGTGAGAAAAACATCACGGCGTGGTGCGCATTGTATGGGTGTGTGTTACATTACATTCACTAGTAGGAGTGAGAAAAACATCACGGAGTGTTGCGCATTGTATGGGTGTGTGTTACATTACATTCACTAGTAGGAGTGAGAAAAACATCACGGGGTGGTGCGCATTGTATGGGTGTGTGTTACATTACGTTCACTAGTATCAGTGAGAAAAACATCACGGGGTGGTGCGCATTGTATGGGTGAGTGTTACATTACATTCACTAGTAGGAGTGAGAAAAACAGCACGGGGTGGTGCGCATTGTATGGGTGTGTGTTACATTACATTCACTAGTAGGAGTGAGAAAAACATCACGGGGTGGTGTGAATCGGAGGGTCTGAATTAGGATAGGCAGTGAGTGGCAATGTAGGATGGAGAAAAGCACCGCGGGTTGGTCAGCATGGGGAGGTTAGGGAACATGCAGTGGCAATGTAGGATAGGTTTCTGAAAAACATCGCGGGGTGGTGCCCATTGTATGGGTGTGTGTTACATTACATTCACTAGTAGGAGTGAGAAAAACATCACAGGGTGGTGTGAATCGGAGGGTCTGAATTAGGATAGGCAGTGAGTGGCAGTGTAGGATGCAGAAAAGCACCGCGGGGTGGTCAGCATGGGGAGGTCAGGGAACATGCAGTGGCATTGTAGGATAGGTTTCTGAAAAACATCGCGGGGTGGTGCGCATTGTATGGGTGTGTGTTACATTACATTCACTAGTAGGAGTGAGAAAAACATCACGGGGTGGTGCGCATTGTATGGGTGTGTGTTACATTACATTCACTAGTAGGAGTGAGAAAAACATCACGGGGTGGTGCGCATTGTATGGGTGTGTGTTACATGACATTCACTAGTAGGAGTGAGAAAAACATCACGCGGTGGTGCGCATTGTATGGGTGTGTGTTACATTACATTCACTAGTAGGAGTGAGAAAAACATCACGGGGTGGTGCGCATTTTATGGGTGTGTGTTACATTACATTCACTAGTAGGAGTGAGAAAAACATCACGGGGTGGTGCGCATTGAATGGGTGTGTGTTACATTACATTCACTAGTAGGAGTGAGAAAAACATCACGGGGTGGTGCGCATTGTATGGTGTGTGTTACATTACATTCAATAGTAGGAGTGAGAAAAACATCATGGGGTTGAGTGAATCGGAGGGTCTGAATTAGGATAGGCAGTGAGTGGCAATGTAGGATGGAGAAAAGAACCGCGGGGTGGTCAGCATGGGGAGGTAAAGGAACATGCAGTGGCAATGTAGGATAGGTTTCTGAAAAACATCGCGGGGTGGTGCGCATTGTATGGGTGTGTGTTCCATTACATTCACTAGTAGGAGTGAGAAAAACATCACGGGGTGTGCGCATTGTATGGGTGTGTGTAACATTACATTCACTAGTAGGAGTGAGAAAAACATCACGGGGTGGTGTGAATCGGAGGGTCTGAATTAGGATATGCAGTGAGTGGCAATGTAGGATGGAGAAAAGCGCCGCCGGGTGGTCAGCATGGGGAGGTCAGGGAACATGCATTGGCAATGTAGGATAGGTTTCTGAAAAACATCGCGGGGTGGTGTGCATTGTATGGGTGTGTGTTACATTACAATCACTAGTAGGAGTAAGAAAAACATCACGGGGTGGTGTGAAACGGAGGGTCTGGATTCGGATAGGCAGTGAGTGGCAATGTAGGATGGAGAAAACCACCGCGCGGTGGTCAGCATGGGGAGGTCAGGGAAAATGCAGTGGCAATGTAGGATAGGTTTCTGAAAAACATTGCGGGGTGGTGCGCATTGTATGGGTGTGTGTTACATTACATTCACTAGTAGGAGTGAGAAAAACACCACGGGGTGGTGCGCATTGTATGCGTGTGTGTTACATTACATTCACTAGTAGGAGTGAGAAAAACATCACGCGGTGGTGCGCATTGTATGGGTGTGTGTTACATTACATTCATTAGTAGGAGTGAGAAAAACATCACGGGGTGGTGCGCATTTTATGGGTGTGTGTTACATTACATTCACTAGTAGGAGTGAGAAAAACATCACGGGGTGGTGTGAATCGGAGGGTCTGAATTAGGATAGGCAGTGAGTGGCAATGTAGGATGGAGAAAAGCATCTTAGGGTGGGCAGCATGGGGAGTTCAGGGAACATGCAGTGGCAGTGTAGGATAGGTTCCTGAAAAACATCACGGGGTGGTGCGCATTGTATGAGTGTGTGTTACATTACATTCACTAGTAGGAGGGAGAAAAACATCACAGGGTGGTGTGAATCGGAGGGTCTGAATTAGGATAGGCAGTGAGTGGCAATGTAGGATGGAGAAAAGACCCGCGGGGTGGTCAGCATGGGGAGGTCAGGGAACATGCAGTGGCAATGTAGGATAGGTTTCTGAAAAACATCGCGGGGTGGTGCGCATTGTATGGGTGTGTGTTACATTACATTCACTAGTAGGAGTGAGAAAAACATCACGGGGTGGTGCGCATTGTATGGGTGTGTGTTACATTACATTCACTAGTAGAAGTGAGAAAAACATCACGGGGTGGTGCGCATTGTATGGGTGTGTGTTACATTACATTCACTACTTGGAGTGAGAAAAACATCACGCGGTGGTGCGCATTGTATGGGTGTGTGTTACATTACATTCACTAGTAGGAGTGAGAAAAGCATCACGTGGTGGTGTGCATCGGAGGGTCTGAATTAGGATAGGCAGTTGGTGGCAATGAAGGATGGAGAGAAGCACCGCCGGGTGGTCAGCAAGGGGAAGTCAGGGAACATGCAGTGGCAATGTAGGATAGGTTTGTGAAAAACATTGCGGGGTGGTGCGCATTGCATGGGTGTGTGTTACATTACATTCACTAGTAGGAGTGGGAAAAATATCACGGGGTGGTGCGCATTGTATGCGTGTGTGTTACATTACATCCACTAATAGGAGTGAGAAAAACATCACGCGGTGGTGTGAATCGGAGGATCTGCATTAGGATAGGCAGTGAGTGGCAATGTAGGATGGAGAAAAGCACGGAGGTGTGGTCAGCATGGGGAGGTCACGGAACATGCAGTGACAATGTAGGATAGGTTTCTGAAAAACATCGCAGGGTGGGGCACATTGTATGGGTGTGTGTTACATTACATTCACTAGTAGGAGTGAGAAAAACATTACGGGGTGTTGTGAATCCGAGGGTCTGAATTAGGATAGGCAGTGAGTGGCAATGTAGGATGGAGAAAAGCACCGTGGGGTGGGCAGCATGGGGAGGTCAGGGAACATGCAGTGGCAATGTAGGATAGGTTCCTGAAAAACATCACGGGGTGGTGCGCATTGTATGAGTGTGTGTTACATTACATTCACTAGTATGAGTGAGAAAAACATCACGGGGTGGTGTGAATCGGAGGGTCTGAATTAGGATAGGCAGTGAGTGGCAATGTAGGATGGAGAAAAGCTCCGCAGGGTGGTCAGCATGGGGAGGTCAGGTAACATGCAGTGGCAATGTAGGATAGGTTTCTGAAAAACATCGCGTGGTGTTGCGCATTGTATGGGTGTGTGTTACATTACATTCACTAGTAGGAGTGAGAAAAATATCACGGGGTGGTGCGCATTGTATGGGTGTGTGTTATATTACATTCACTAGTAGGAGTGAGAAAAACATCACGGGGTGGTGGGCATTTTATGGGTGTGTGTTTCATTACGTTCACTAGTAGGAGTGACAAAAACATCACGGGGTGGTGCGCATTGTATGGGTGTGTGTTACATTACATTCACTAGTAGGAGTGAGAAAAGCATCACGGGGTGGTGTGAATCGGAGGGTCTGAATTAGGATAGGCAGTGAGTGGCAATGTAGGATGGAGAAAAGCACCGCGGGGTGGTCAGCAAGGGGAGGTCAGGGAACATGCAGTGGCAATGTAGGATAAGTTTCTGAAAAACATCGCTGGGTGGTGCGCATTGTATGGGTGTGTGTTATATTACATTCACTAGTAGGAGTGAGAAAAACATCACGGGGTGGTGCGCATTGTATGAGTGTGTGTTACATTACATTCACTAGTAGGAGTGAGAAAAACATCACGGTGTGGTGCGCATTGTATGGGTGTGTGTTACATTACATTCACTAGTAGGAGTGAGAAAAACATCACGGGGTGGTGCGCATTGTATGGGTGTGTGTTACATTACATTCACTAGTAGGAGTGAGAAAAACATCACGGGGTGGTGCGCATTGTATGGGTGTGTGTTACATTACATTCACTAGTATGAGTGAGAAAAACATCACGGGGTGGTGTGAATCGGAGGGTCTGAATTAGGATAGGCAGTGAGTGGCAATGTAGGATGGAGAAAAGCACCGCGGGTTGGTCAGCATGGGGACGTCCGGGAACATGCAGTGGCAATGTAGGATAGGTTTCTGAAAAACATCGCGGGGTGGTGCGCATTGTATGGGTGTGTGTTACATTACATTCACTAGTAGGAGTGAGAAAAACATCGCAGGGTGGTGCACATTGTATGGGTGTGTGCTACATTACATTCACTAGTAGGAGTGAGAAAAACATTACGGGGTGGTGTGAATCCGAGGGTCTGAATTAGGATAGGCAGTGAGTGGCAATGTAGGATGGAGAAAAGCACCGTGGGGTGGGCAGCATGGGGAGGTCAGGGAACATGCAGTGGCAATGTAGGATAGGTTCCTGAAAAACATCACGGGGTGGTGCGCATTGTATGAGTGTGTGTTACATTACATTCACTAGTAGGAGTGAGAAAAACATCACGGGGTGGTGTGAATCGGAGGGTCTGAATTAGGATAGGCAGTGAGTGGCAATGTAGGATGGAGAAAAGCTCCGCGGGGTGGTCAGCCTGGGGAGGTCAGGGAACATGCAGTGGCAATATAGGATAGGTTTCTGAAAAACATCGCGTGGTGGTGCGCATTGTATGGGTGTGTGTTACATTACATTCACTAGTAGGAGTGAGAAAAACAGCACGGGGTGGTGTGAATCGGAGGGTCTGAATTAGGATAGGCAGTGAGTGGCAATGTAGGATGGAGAAAAGCAGGGCGGGTTGGTCTGCATGGGGAGGTTAGGGAACATGCAGTTTCAATGTAGGATAGGTTTCTGAAAAACATCGCGGGGTGGTGTCCATTGTATGGGTGTGTGTTACATTACATTCACTAGTAGGAGTGAGAAAAACATCACAGGGTGGTGTGAATCGGAGGGTCTGAATTAGGATAGGCAGTGAGTGGCAGTGTAGGATGCAGAAAAGCACCGCGGGGTGGTCAGCATGGGGAGGTCAGGGAACATGCAGTGGCATTGTAGGATAGGTTTCTGAAAAACATCGCGGGGTGGTGCGCATTGTATGGGTGTGTGTTACATTACATTCACTAGTAGGAGTGAGAAAAACATCACGGGGTGGTGCGCATTGTATGGGTGTGTGTTACATTACATTCACTAGTAGGAGTGAGAAAAACATCACGGGGTGGTGCGCATTGTATGGGTGTGTGTTACATGACATTCACTAGTAGGAGTGAGAAAAACATCACGCGGTGGTGCGCATTGTATGGGTGTGTGTTACATTACATTCACTAGTAGGAGTGAGAAAAACATCACGGGGTGGTGCGCATTGTGTGGGTGTGTGTTACATTACAATCACTAGTAGGAGTGAGAAAAACTTCACGGGGTGGTGCGCATTGTATGGGTGTGTGTTACATTACATTCACTAGTAGGAGTGAGAAAAGCATCACGTGGTGGTGTGAATCGGAGGGTCTGAATTATTATAGGCAGTGAGTGGCAATGTAGGATGGAGAAACGCACCGCGGGGTGGTCAGCAAGGGGAAGTCAGGGAACATGCAGTGGCAATGTAGGATAGGTTTCTGAAAAACATTGCGGGGTGGTGCGCATTGTATGGGTGTGTGTTACATTACATTCACTAGTAGGAGTGAGAAAAACATCACGGGGTGGTGCGCATTGTATGCGTGTGTGTTAAATTACATTCACTAGTAGGAGTGAGAAAAACATCACGCGGTGTTGTGAAAAGGAGGGTCTGCATTAGGATAGGCAGTGAGTGGAAATGTAGGATGGAGAAAAGCACCACGGGGTGGTCAGCATGAGGAGGTCAGGGAACATGCAGTGGCAATGTAGGATAGGTTTCTGAAAAAAATCGCAGGGTGGTGCGCATTGTATGGGTGTGTGTTACATTACATTCACTAGTAGGAGTGAGAAAAACATTACGGGGTGGTGTGAATCGGAGGGTCTGAATTAGGATAGGCAGTCAGTGGCAATGTATCATGGAGAAAAGCACCGTGGGGTGGGCAGCATGGGGAGGTCAGGGAACATGCAGTAGCAATGTAGGATAGGTTTCTGAAAAACATCGCGGGGTGGTGCGCATTGTATGGGTGTGTGTTACATTACATTCACTAGTAAGAGTGAGAAAAACATCACGGGGTGGTGTGAATCGGAGAGTTTGAATTTGGATAGGCAGTGAGTGGCAATGTAGGATGGAGAAAAGACCCGCGGGGTGGTCAGCATGGGGAGGTCAAGGAACATGCAGTGGCAATGTAGGATAGGTTTCTGAAAAACATCGCGGGGTGGTGCGCATTGTATGGGTGTGTGTTACATTACATTCACTAGTAGGAGTGAGAAAAACATCACGGGGTGGTGTGAATCGGAGGGTCTGAATTAGGATAGGTAGTGAGTGGCAGTGTAGGATGGAGAAAATCACGGCGGGGTGGTCAGCATGGGGAGGTCAGGGAACATGCAGTGGCAATGTAGGATAGGTTTCTGAAAAACATTGCGGGGTGGTGCGCATTGTATGGGTGTGTGTTACATTGCATTCACTAGTAGGAGTGAGAAAAACATCACAGGGTGGTGCGCATTGTATGGGTGTGTGTTACACTACATTCACTAGTAGGAGTGAGAAAAGCATCACGGTGTGGTGTGAATCGGAGGGTCTGAATTAGGATAGGCAGTGAGTGGCAATGTAGGATGGAGAAAAGCACCGCGGTGTGGTCAGCAAGGGGAGGTCAGGGAACATGCAGTGGCAATGTAGGATAGGTTTCTGAAAAACATTGCGGGGTGGTGCGCATTGTATGGGTGTGTGTTACATTACATTCACTAGTAGGAGTTAGAAAAACATCACGGGGTGGTGCGCATTGTATGGGTGTGTGTTACATTACATTCACTAGTAGGAGTGAGAAAAACATCACGGAGTGGTGCGCATTGTATGGGTGTGTGTCACATTACATTCACTAGTTGGAGTGAGAAAAACATCACGGGGTGGTGTGCATTGTATGGGTGTGTGTTAGATTACGTTCACTAGTAGCAGTGAGAAAAACATCACGGGTTGGTGTGAATCGGAGGGTCTGAATTAGGATAGGCAGTGAGTGGCAATGTAGGATGGAGAAAAGCACCGCGGAGTGGTCAGCATGGGGAGGTCAGGGAACATGCAGTGGCAATGTAGGATAGGTTTCTGAAAAACATCGCGGGGTGGTGCGCATTGAATGGGTGTGCATTACATTACATTCACTAGTAGGAGTGAGAAAAACCTCACGGGGTGGTGTGAAAAGGAGGGTCTGAATTAGGATAGGCAGTGAGTAGCAATGTAGGATGGAGAAAAGCACCGCGGGGTGGTCAGCATGGGGAGGTCAGGGAACATGCAGTGGCAATGTAGGATAGGTTTCTGAAAAACATCGCGGGGTGGTGCGCATTGTATGGGTGTGTGTTACATTACATTCACTAGTAGCAGTGAGAAAAACATCCCGGGGTGCTGCGCATTGTATGGGTGTGTGTTACATTACATTCACAAGTAGGAGTGATAAAACATCATGGGGTGGTGCGCATTGTATGGGTGTGTATTACATTACATTCACAAGTAGGAGTGAGAAAAACATCACGGGGTGGTGCGCATTGTATGGGTGTGTGTTACATTACATTCACTAGTAGGAGTGAGAAAAACACCACGGGGTGGTGCGCATTGTATGCGTGTGTGTTACATTACATTCACTAGTAGGAGTGAGAAAAACATCACGCGGTGGTGCGCATTGTATGGGTGTGTGTTACATTACATTCATTAGTAGGAGTGAGAAAAACATCACGGGGTGGTGCGCATTTTATGGGTGTGTGTTACATTACATTCACTAGTAGGAGTGAGAAAAACATCAGGGGGTGGTGTGAATCGGAGGGTCTGAATTAGGATAGGCAGTGAGTGGCAATGTAGGATGGAGAAAAGCATCTTGGGGTGGGCAGCATGGGGAGTTCAGGGAACATGCAGTGGCAATATAGGATAGGTTCCTGAAAAACATCACGGGGTCGTGCGCATTGTATGAGTGTGTGTTACATTACATTCACTAGTAGGAGGGAGAAAAACATCACAGGGTGGTGTGAATCGGAAGATATGAATTAGGATAGGCTGTGAGTGGCAATGTAGGATGGAGAAAAGCACCGCGGGGTGGTCAGTATGGGGAGGTAAGGGAACATGCAGTGGCAATGTAGGCTAGGTTTCTGAAAAACATCGCGGGGTGGTGCGAATTGTATGGGTGTGTGTTACATTACATTCACTAGTAGGAGTGAGAAAAACATCACGGGGTGGTGTGAATCGGAGAGTCTGAATTTGGATAGGCAGTGAGTGGCAATGTAGGATGGAGAAAAGACCCGCGGGGTGGTCAGCATGGGGAGGTCAGGGAACATGCAGTGGCAATGTAGGATAGGTTTCTGAAAAACATCGCGGGGTGGTGCGCATTGTATGGGTGTGTGTTACATTACATTCACTAGTAGGAGTGAGAAAAACATCACGGGGTGGTGCGCATTGTATGGGTGTGTGTTACATTACATTCACTAGTAGGAGTGAGAAAAACATCACGGGGTGGTGCGCATTGTATGGGTGTGTGTTACATGACTTTCACTAGTAGGAGTGAGAAAAACATCACGCGGTGGTGCACATTGTATGGGTGTGTGTTACATTACATTCACTAGTAGGAGTGAGAAAAACATCACGGGGTGGTGCGCATTGTATGGGTGTGTGTTATATTACATTCACTAGTAGGAGTGAGAAAAACATCACGGGGTGGTGTGAATCGGAGGGGCTGAATTAGGATAGGCAGTGAGTGGCAATGTAGGATGAAGAAAAGCACCGCGGGGTGGTCAGCATGGGGAGGTAAGGGAACATGCAGTGGCAATGTAGGATAGGTTTCTGAAAAACATCGCGGGGTGGAGCGCATTGTATGGGTGTGTGTTCCATTACATTCACTAGTAGGAGTGAGAAAAACATCACGGGGTGGTGCGCATTGTATGGGTGTGTGTAACATTACATTCACTAGTAGGAGTGAGAAAAACATCACGGGGTGGTGTGAATCAGAGGGTCTGAATTAGGATATGCAGTGAGTGGCAATGTAGGATGGAGAAAAGCACCGCGGGGTGGTCAGCATGGGGAGGTCAGGGAACATGCATTGGCAATGTAGGATAGGTTTCTGAAAAATATCGCGGGGTGGTGCGCATTGTATGGGTGTGTGTTACATTACAATCACTAGTAGGAGTGAGAAAAACATCACGGGGTGGTGTGAAACGGAGGGTCTGGATTCGGATAGGCAGTGAATGGCAATGTAGGATGGAGAAATCCACGGCGCGGTGGTCAGCATGGGGAGGTCAGGGAAAATGCAGTGGCAATGTAGGATAGGTTTCTGAAAAACATTGCGGGGTGGTGCGCATTGTATGGGTGTGTGTTACATTACATTCACTAGTAGGAGTGAGAAAAACACCACGGGGTGGTGCGCATTGTATGCGTGTGTGTTACATTACATTCACTAGTAGGAGTGAGAAAAACATCACGCGGTGGTGCGCATTGTATTTGTGTGTGTTATATTACATTCATTAGTAGGAGTGAGAAAAACATCACGGGGTGGTGCGCATTTTATGGGTGTGTGTTACATTACATTCACTAGTAGGAGTGAGAAAAACATCACGGGGTGGTGTGAATCGGAGGGTCTGAATTAGGATAGGCAGTGAGTGGCAATGTAGGATGGAGAAAAGCATCTTGGGGTGGGCAGCATGGGGAGTTCAGGGAACATGCAGTGGCAATGTAGGATAGGTTCCTGAAAAACATAACGGGGTGGTGCGCATTGTATGAGTGTGTGTTACATTACATTCACTAGTAGGAGGGAGAAAAACATCACAGGGTGGTGTGAATCGGAGGGTCTGAATTAGGATAGGCAGTGAGTGGCAATGTAGGATGGAGAAAAGCACCGCAGGGTGGTCAGTATGGGGAGGTAAGGGAACATGCAGTGGCAATGTAGGATAGGTTTCTGAAAAACATCGCGGGGTGGTGCGCATTGTATGGGTGTGTGTTACATTACATTCACTAGTAGGAGTGAGAAAAACATCACGGGGTGGTGTGAATCGGAGAGTCTGAATTTGGATAGGCAGTGAGTGGCAATGTAGGATGGAGAAAAGACCCGCGGGGTGGTCAGCATGGGGAGGTCAGGGAACATGCAGTGGCAATGTAGGATAGGTTTCTGAAAAACATCGCGGGGTGGTGCGCATTGTATGGGTGTGTGTTACATTACATTCACTAGTAGGAGTGAGAAAAACATCACGGGGTGGTGCGCATTGTATGGGTGTGTGTTACATTACATTCACTAGTAGGAGTGAGAAAAACATCACGGGGTGGTGCGCATTGTATGGGTGTGTGTTACATGACATTCACTAGTAGGAGTGAGAAAAACATCACGCGGTGGTGTGCATTGTATGGGTGTGTGTTACATTACATTCACTAGTAGGAGTGAGAAAAGCATCACGGGGTGGTGTGAATCGGAGGGTCTGAATTAGTATAGGCAGTGAGTGGCAATGTAGGATGGAGAAATGCACCGCGGGGTGGTCAGCAAGGGGAAGTCAGGGAACATGCAGTGGCAATGTAGGATAGGTTTCTGAAAAACATCGCAGGGTGGTGCACATTGTATGGGTGTGTGTTACATTACATTCACTAGTAGGAGTGAGAAAAACATTACGGGGTGGTGTGAATCCGAGGGTCTGAATTAGGATAGGCAGTGAGTGGCAATGTAGGATGGAGAAAAGCACGGCGGGGTGGGCAGCATGGGGAGGTCAGGGAACATGCAGTGGCAATGTTGGATAGGTTCCTGAAAAACATCTCGGGGTGGTGCGCATTGTATGAGTGTGTGTTACATTACATTCACTAGTAGGAGTGAGAAAAACATCCCGGGGTGGTGTGAATCGGAGGGTCTGAATTAGGATTTTCAGTGAGTGGCAATGTAGGATGGAGAAAAGCTCCGCGGGGTGGTCAGCCTGGGGAGGTCAGGGAACATGCAGTGGCAATATAGGATAGGTTTCTGAAAAACATCGCGGGGTGGTGCGCATTGTATGGGTGTGTGTTACATTACATTCACTAGTAGGAGTGAGAAAAACAGCACGGGGTGGTGCGCATTGTATGGGTGTGTATTACATTACATTCACTAGTAAGAGTGAGAAAAACATCACGGGGTGGTGTGAATCGGAGGGTCTGAATTAGGATAGGCAGTGAGTGGCAATGTAGGATGGAGAAAAGCACCGCGGGGTGGTCAGTATGGGGAGGTAAGGGAACATGCAGTGGCAATGTAGGATAGGTTTCTGAAAAACATCGCGGGGTGGTGCGAATTGTATGGGTCTGTGTTACATTACATTCACTAGTAGGAGAGAGAAAAACATCACGGGGTGGTGTGAATCGGAGAGTCTGAATTTGGATAGGCAGTGAGTGGCAATGTAGGATGGAGAAAAGACCCGCGGGGTGGTCAGCATGGGGAGGTCAGGGAACATGCAGTGGCAATGTAGGATAGGTTTCTGAAAAACATCGCGGGGTGGTGCGCATTGTATGGGTGTGTGTTACATTACATTCACTAGTAGGAGTGAGAAAAACATCACGGGGTGGTGCGCATTGTATGGGTGTGTGTTACATAACATTCACTACTAGGAGTGAGAAAAACATCACGCGGTGGTGCGCATTGTATGGGTGTGTGTTACATTACATTCACTAGTAGGAGTGAGAAAAGCATCACGTGGTGGTGTGAATCGGAGGGTCTCAATTAGGATAGGCAGTTCGTGGCAATGTAAGATGGAGAAAAGCACCGCCGGGTGGTCAGCAAGGGGAAGTCAGGGAACATGCAGTGGCAATGTAGGATAGGTTTCTGAAAAACATTGCGGGGTGGTGCGCATTCTATGGGTGTGTGTTACATTACATTCACTAGTAGGAGTGGGAAAAACATCACGGGGTGGTGCGCATTGTATGCGTGTGTGTTACATTACATCCACTAATAGGAGTGAGAAAAATATCACGCGGTGGTGTGAATCGGAGGATCTGCATTAGGATAGGCAGTGAGTGGCAATGTAGGATGGAGAAAAGCACCGCGGGGTGGTCAGCATGAGGAGGTCACGGAACATGCAGTGGCAATGTAGGATAGGTTTCTGAAAAACATCGCAGGGTGGTGCACATTGTATGGGTGTGTGTTACATTACATTCACTAGTAGGAGTGAGAAAAACATTACAGGGTGGTGTGAATCCGAGGGTCTGAATTAGGATAGGCAGTGAGTGGCAATGTAGGATGGAGAGAAGCACGGCGGGGTGGGCAGCATGGGGATGTCAGGGAACATGCAGTGGCAATTTAGGATAGGTTCCTGAAAAACATCACGGGGTGGTGCGCATTGTATGAGTGTGTGTTACATTACATTCACTAGTAGGAGTGAGAAAAACAGCACGGGGTGGTGCGCATTGTATGGGTGTGTGTTACATTACATTCACTAGTAGGAGTGAGAAAATCATCACGGGGTGGTGTGAATCGGAGGGTCTGAATTAGGATAGGCAGTGAGTGGCAATGTAGGATGGAGAAAAGCACCGCGGGTTGGTCAGCATGGGGAGGTTAGGGAACATGCAGTGGCAATGTAGGATAGGTTTCTGAAAAACATCGCGGGGTGGTGTGCATTGTATGGGTGTGTGTTACATTACATTCACTAGTAGGAGTGAGAAAAACATCACGGGGTGGTGCGCATTGTATGGGTGTGTGTTACATGACATTCACTAGTAGGAGTGAGAAAAACATCATGGGGTGGTGTGCATTGTATGGGTGTGTGTTACATTACATTCACTAGTAGGAGTGAGAAAAGCATCACGGGGTGGTGTGAATCGGAGGGTCTGAATTAGGATAGGCAGTGAGTGGCAATGAAGGATGGAGAAAAGCACCGCGTTTTGGTCAGCAAGGGGAGGTCAGGGAAAATGCAGTGGCAATGTAGGATAGGTTTCTGAAAAACACTGCGGGGTGGTGCGCATTGTATGGGTGTGTGTTACATTACATTCACTAGTAGGAGTGAGAAAAACATCACGGCGTGGTGCGCATTGTATGGGTGTGTGTTATATTACATTCACTAGTAGGAGTGAGAAAAACATCACGGAGTGTTGCGCATTGTATGGGTGTGTGTTACATTACATTCACTAGTAGGAGTGAGAAAAACATCACGGGGTGGTGCGCATTGTATGGGTGTGTGTTACATTACGTTCACTACTATCAGTGAGAAAAACATCACGGGGTGGTGCGCATTGTATGAGTTTTTGTTACATTACATTCACTAGTAGGAGTGAGAAAAACATCACGATGTGGTGCGCATTGTATGGGTGTGTGTTACATTACATTCACTAGTAGGAGTGAGAAAAACATCATGGGGTGGTGTGAATCCGAGGGTCTGAATTAGGATAGGCAGTGACTGGCAATGTGGGATGGAGAAAAGCACCGCGGGGTGGTCAGCATGGGGAGGTCAGGGAACATGCAGTGGCAATGTAGGATAGGTTTCTGTAAAATATCGCGGGGTGGTGCGCATTGTATGGGTGTGTGTTACATTACATTCACTAGTAGGAGTGAGAAAAACATCACGGGGTGGTGTGAATCCGGTTGTCTGAATTAGGATAGGCAGTGAGTTGCAACGTAGGATGGAGAAAAGCACCGCGGGGTGGTCAGCATGGGGTGGTCAGGTAACATGCATTGGCAATGTAGGATAGGTTTCTGAAAAACATCGCGTGGTGTTGCGCATTGTATGGGTGTGTGTTACATTACATTCACTAGTAGGAGTGAGAAAAACATCACGCGGTGGTGTGACTCGGAGGGTCTGAATTAGGATAGGCAGTGAGTGGCAAGGTAGGATGGAGAAAAACACCGCGGGTTGGTCAGCATGTGGAGGTCAGCGAACATGCAGTAGCAATGTAGGATAGGTTTCTGAAAAACATCGCGGGGTGGTGCGCATTGTATGGGTGTGTGTTATATTACATTCACTAGTAGGAGTGAGAAAAACATCACGGGGTGGTGGGCATTGTATGCGTGTGTGTTACATTACGTTCACTAGTAGGAGTGACAAAAACATCACGGGGTGGTGCGCATTGTATGGGTGTGTGTTACATTACATTCACTAGTAGGAGTGAGAAAAACATCACGGGGTGGTGTGAATCGCAGGGTCTGAATTAGGATAGGCAGTGAGTTGCAATGTAGACGGAGAAAAGCACCGCGGGGTGGTCAGCATGGGGAGGTCAGGGAACATGCAGTGGCAATGTAGGATAGGTTTCTGAAAAACATCGCGGGGTGGTGCGCATTGTATGGGTGTGTGTTATATTACATTCACTAATAGGAGTGAGAAAAACATCACGGGGTGGTGCGCATTTTATGGGTGTGTGTTACATTACATTCACTAGTAGGAGTGAGAAAACATCACGGGGTGGTGCGCATTATATGGGTGTGTGTTACATTACATTCACTAGTAGGAGTGAGAAAAACATCACGGTGTGGTGCGCATTGTATGGGTGTGTGTTACATTACATTCACTAGTAGGAGTGAAAAAAACATCACGGGGTGGTGCGCATTGTATGGGTGTGTGTTACATTACATTCACTAGTATGAGTGAGAAAAACATCACGGGGTGGTGTGAATCGGAGGGTCTGAATTAGGATAGGCAGTGAGTGGCAATTTAGGATGGAGAAAAGCACCGCGGGGTGGTCAGCATGGGGAGGTCCGGGAACATGCAGTGGCAATGTAGGATAGGTTTCTGAAAAACATCGCGGGGTGGTGCGCATTGTATGGGTGTGTGTTACATTACATTCACTAGTAGGAGTGAGAAAAATATTACGGGGTGGTGCGCATTGTATGGGTGTGTGTTATATTACATTCACTAGTAGGAGTGAGAAAATCATCACGGGGTGGTGTGAATCGGAGGGTCTGAATTAGGATAGGCAGTGAGTGGCAATGTTGGATGGAGAAAAGCACCGTGGGGTGGTCAGCATGGGGAGGTCAGGGAACATGCAGTGGCAATGTAGGATAGGTTTGTGAAATCATCGCGGGGTGGTGGGCATTGTATGGGTGTGTGTTACATTACATTCACTAGTAGGAGTGAGAAAAACATCACGGGTTCGTGCGCATCGTATGGGTGTGTGTTACATTACATTCACTAGTAGGAGTGAGAAAAACATCACGGGGTGGTGCGCATAGTATGGGTGTGTTTTACATTACATTCACTAGTAGGAGTGAGAAAAACATCACGGGGTGGTGCGCATTGTATGGGTGTGTGTTACATTACATTCACTAGTAGGAGTGAGAAAAACATCACGGGGTGGTGTGAATCGGAGGGTCTGAATTTTGATAAGCAGTGAGTGGCAATGTAGGATGGAGAAAAGCACCGCGGCGTGGTCAGCATGGGGAGGTCAGGGAACATGTAGTCGCAATGGAGGATAGGTTTCTGAAAAACATCGCGGGGTGGTGCGCATTGTATTGGTGTGTGTTACATTACATTCACTAGTAGGAGTGAGAAAAACATCACGGGTTGGTGCGCATTGTATGGGTATGTGTTACATTACATTCACTAGTAGGAGTGAGAAAAACATCACGGGGTGGTGCGCATTGAATGGGTGTGTGTTACATTACATTCACTAGTAGGAGTGAGAAAAACATCACGGGGTGGTGCGCATTGTATGGGTGTGTGTTACATTACATTCAATAGTAGGAGTGAGAAAAACATCATGGGGTTGTGTGAATCGGAGGGTCTGAATTAGGATAGGCAGTGAGTGGCAATGTAGGATGGAGAAAAGAACCGCGGGGTGGTCAGCATGGGGAGGTAAAGGAACATGCAGTGGCAATGTAGGATAGGTTTCTGAAAAACATCGCAGGGTGGTGCGCATTGTATGGGTGTGTGTTACATTACATTCACTAGTAGGAGTGAGAAAAACATCACGGGGCGGTGCACATTGTATGGGTGTGTGTTACATTACATTCACTAGTAGGAGTGAGAAAAACATCACGGTGCGGTGCGCATTGTTAGGGTGTGTGTTACATTTAATTCACTAGTAGGAGTGAGAAAAACATCACGGGGCGGTGCACATTGTATGGGTGTGTGTTACATTACATTCACTAGTAGGAGTGAGAAAAACATCACGGGGCGGTGCGCATTGTATGGGTGTGTGTTACATTACATTCACTAGTAGGAGTGAGAAAAACATCACGGGGTGGTGCGCATTGTATGGGTGTGTGTTACATTACATTCACTAGTATGAGTGAGAAAAACATCACGGGGTGGTGTGAATCGGAGGGTCTGAATTAGGATAGGCAGTGAGTGGCAATGTAGGATGGAGAAAAGCACCGCGGGGTGGTCAGCATGGGGAGGTCCGGGAACATGCAGTGGCAATGTAGGATAGGTTTCTGAAAAACATTGCGGGGTGGTGCGCATTGTATGGGTGTGTGTTACATTACATTCACTAGTAGGAGTGAGAAAAATATTACGGGGTGGTGCGCATTGTATGGGTGTGTGTTATATTACATTCATTAGTAGGAGTGAGAAAATCATCACGGGGTGGTGTGAATCGGAAGGTCTGAATTTTGATAGGCAGTGAGTGGCAATGTAGGATGGAGAAAAGCACCGCGGGTTGGTCAGCATGGGGAGGTCAGGGAACATGCAGTGGCAATGTAGGATAGGTTTCTGAAAAACATCGCGGGGTTGTGCGCATTGTATGGGTGTGTGTTACATTACATTCACTCGTAGGAGTGAGTAAAACATCACGGGGTGGTGCGCATTGTATGGGTGTATGTTACATTACATTCACTAGTAGGAGTGAGAAAAACATCACGGGGTGGTGCGCATTGTATGGGTGTGTGTTACATTACATTCACTAGTAGGAGTGAGAAAAACATCACGGGGTGGTGGGCATTGTATGTGTGTGTGTTACATTACATTCACGAGTAGGAGTGAGAAAAACATCACGAGGTGGTGTGAATCGGAGGGTCTGAATTAGGATAGGCAGTGAGTGGCAATGTAGGATGGAGAAAAGCACCGCGGGGTGGTCAGCATGGGGAGGTCAGGGAGCATGCAGTGCCAATGTAGGATAGGTTTCTGAAAAACATCGCGGTGTGGTGTGCATTGTATAGGTGTGTGTTACATTACATTCACTAGTAGGAGTGAGAAAAACATCACGGGGTGGTGCGCATTGTATGGGTGTGTGTTACATTTCATTAACTAGTAGGAGTGAGAAAAACATCACGGGGTGGTGCGCATTGTATGGGTGTATGTTACATTACATTCACTAGTAGGAGTGAGAAAAACATCACGGGGTGGTGCGCATTGTATGGGTGTGTGTTACATTACATTCACTAGTAGGAGTGAGAAAAACATCACGGGCTGGTGCGCATTGTATGGGTGTGTGTTACATTTCGTTCACTAGTAGGAGTGAGAAAAACATCACGGGGTGGTACGCATTGTATGGGTGTGTGTTACATTACATTCACTAGTAGGAGTGAGAAAAACATCACGGGGTGGTGCGCATTGTCTGTGTGTGTTACATTACATTAACTAGTAGGAGTGAGAAAAACATCACGGGGTGCTGTGAATCAGAGGGTCTGAATTAGGATAGGCAGTGAGTGGCAATGTGGGATGGAGAAAAGCACCGGGGGTGGTCAGCATGGGAAGTTAGGGAACATGCAGTGGCAATGTAGGATAGGTTTCTGAAAAATATCGCGGGGTGGTGCACATTTTATGGGTGTGTGTTACATTACATTCACTAGTAGGAGTGAGAAAAACATCACGCGGTGGTGTGATTCGGAGGGTCTGAATTAGGATAGGCAGTGAGTGGCAATGTAGGATGGAGAAAAGCACCGCGGGGTGGTCAGCATGTGGAGGTCAGCGAACATGCAGTGGCAATGTAGGATAGGTTTCTGAAAAAACATCGCGGGGTGGTGCGCATTGTATGGGTGTGTGTTATATTACATTCACTAGTAGGAGTGAGAAAAACATCACGGTGTGGTGGGCATTGTACGGGTGTGTGTTACATTACGTTCACTAGTAGGAGTGACAAAAACATCACGGGGTGGTGCGCATTGTATGGGCATGTGTTACATTACATTCACTAGTAGGAGTGAGAAAAACATCACGGGGTGGTGTGAATCGGAGGGTCTGAATTAGGATAGGCAGTGAGTTGCAATGTAGATGGAGAAAAGCACCGCGGGGTGGTCAGCATGGGGAGGTCAGGGAACATGCAGTGGCAATGTAGGATAGGTTTCTGAAAAACATCGCGGGGTGGTGCGCATTGTATGGGTGTGTGTTATATTACATTCACTAGTAGGAGTGAGAAAAACATCACGGGGTGGTGCGCATTTTATGGGTGTGTGTTACATTACATTCACTAGTAGGAGTGAGAAAACCATCACGGGGTGGTGCGCATTGTATGGGTGTGTGTTACATTACATTCACTAGTAGGAGTGAGAAAAACATCACGGTGTGGTGCGCATTGTATGGGTGTGTGTTACATTACCTTCACTAGTAGGAGTGAGAAAAATATTACGGGGTGGTGCGCATTGTATGGGTGTGTGTTATATTACATTCACTAGTAGGAGTGAGAAAATCATCACGGGGTGGTGTGAATCGGAGGGTCTGAATTAGGATAGGCAGTGAGTGGCAATGTTGGATGGAGAAAAGCACTGTGGGGTGGTCAGCATGGGGAGGTCAGGGAACATGCAGTGGCAATGTAGGATAGGTTTGTGAAATCATCGCGGGGTGGTGCGCATTGTATGGGTGTGTGTTACATTACATTCACTAGTAGGAGTGAGAAAAACATCACGGGGTGGTGCGCATTGTATGGGTGTGTGTTACATTACATTCACTAGTAGGAGTGAGAAAAACATCACGGGGTGGTGCGCATTGTATGGGTGTGTTTTACATTACATTCACTAGTAGGAGTGAGAAAAACATCACGGGGTGGTGCGCATTGTATGGGTGTGTGTTACATTATATTCACTAGTAGGAGTGAGAAAAACATCACGGGGTGGTGTGAATCGGAGGGTCTGAATTTTGATAGGCAGTGAGTGGCAATGTAGGATGGAGAAAAGCACCGCGGGGTGGTCAGCATGGGGAGGTCAGGGAACATGTAGTGGCAATGGAGGATAGGTTTCTGAAAAACATCGCGGGGTGATGCGCATTGTATTGGTGTGTGTTACATTACATTCACTAGTAGGAGTGAGAAAAACATCACGGTGCGGTGCGCATTGTATTGGTGTGTGTTACATTACATTCACTAGTAGGAGTGAGAAAAACATCACGGGGCGGTGCACATTGTATGGGTGTGTGTTACATTACATTCACTAGTAGGAGTGAGAAAAACATCATGGGGTGGTGCGCATTGTATGGGTGTGTGTTACATTACATTCACTAGTATGAGTGAGAAAAACATCACGGGGTGGTGTGAATCGGAGGGTCTGAATTAGGATAGGCAGTGAGTGGCAATGTAGGATGGAGAAAAGCACCGCGGGGTGGTCAGCATGCGGAGGTCCGGGAACATGCAGTGGCAATGTAGGATAGGTTTCTGAAAAACATCGCGGGGTGGTGCGCATTGTATGGGTGTGTGTTACATTACATTCACTAGTAGGAGTGAGAAAAATATTACGGGGTGGTGCGCATTGTATGGGTGTGTGTTATATTACATTCACTAGTAGGAGTGAGAAAATCATCACGGGGTGGTGTGAATTGGAGGGTCTGAATTAGGATAGGCAGTGAGTGGCAATGTTGGATGGAGAAAAGCACCGCGGGGTGGTCAGCATGGGGAGGTCAGGGAACATGCAGTGGCAATGTAGGATAGGTTTGTGAAATCATCGCGGGGTGGTGCGCATTGTATGGGTGTGTGTTACATTACATTCACTAGTAGGAGTGAGAAAAACATCACGGGGTGGTGCGCATTGTATGGGTGTGTGTTACATTACATTCACTAGTAGGAGTGAGAAAAACATCACGGGGTGGTGCGCATTGTATGGGTGTGTGTTACATTACATTCACTAGTAGGAGTGAGAAAAACATCACGGGGTGGTGCGCATTGTATGGGTGTGTGTTACATTACATTCACTAGTAGGAGTGAGAAAAGCATCACGGTGTGGTGTGAATCGGAGGGTCTGAATTAGGATAGGCAGTGTGTGGCAATGTAGGATGGAGAAAAGCACCGCGGGGTGGTCAGCATGGGGAGGTCAGGGAACATGCAGTGGCAATGTAGGATAGGTTTCTGAAAAACATCGCGGGGTTGTGCGCATTGTATGGGTGTGTGTTACATTACATTCACTAGTAGGAGTGAGAAAAACATCACGGGGTGGTGCGCATTGTATGGGTGTGTGTTACATTACATTCACTAGTAAGAGTGAGAAAAACATCACGGGGTGGTGCGCATTGAATGGGTGTGTGTTACATTACATTCACTAGTAGGAGTGAGAAAAACATCACCCGGTGGTGCGCAATGAATGGGTGTGTGTTACATTACATTCACTAGTAGGAGTGAGAAAAACATCACGGGGTGGTGCGCATTGTATGGGTGTGTGTTACATTACATTCAATAGTAGGAGTGAGAAAAACATCATGGGGTTGTGTGAATCGGAGGGTCTGAATTGGGATAGGCAGTGAGTGACAATGTAGGATGGAGAAAAGAACCGCGGGGTGGTCAGCATGGGGAGGTAAAGGAACATGCAGTGGCAATGTAGGATAGGTTTCTGAAAAACATCGCAGGGTGGTGCGCATTGTATGGGTGTGTGTTACATTACATTCACTAGTAGGAGTGAGAAAAACATCACGGGGCGGTGCACATTGTATGGGTGTGTGTTACATTACATTCACTAGTAGGAGTGAGAAAAACATCACGGTGCGGTGCGCATTGTATGGGTGTGTGTTACATTTCATTCACTAGTAGGAGTGAGAAAAACATCACGGTGCGGTGCGCATTGTATGGGTGTGTGTTACATTACATTCACTAGTAGGAGTGAGAAAAACATAACGGGGCGGTGCGCATTGTATGGGTGTGTGTTACCTTACATTCACTAGTAGGAGTGAGAAAAACATCACGGGGTGGTGCGCATTGTATGGGTGTGTGTTACATTACATTCACTAGTAGGAGTGAGAAAAGCATCACGGGCTGGTGTGAATCGGAGGATCTTTATTAGGATACGCAGTGAGTGGCAATGTAGGATGGAGAAAAGCACCGCGGGGTGGTCAGCATGGGGAGGTAAGGGAACATGCAGTGGCAATGTAGGATAGGTTTCTGAAAAACATCGCGGGGTGGTGCGCATGGTATGGGTGTTTGTTACATTACATTCACTAGTAGGAGTGAGAAAAACATCACGGGGTTGTGCGCATTGTATGGGTGTGTGTTACATTACATTCACTAGTAGGAGTGAGAAAAACATCACGGGGGGGTGCGCATTGTATGGGTGTGTGTTACATTACATTCACTAGTAAGAGTGAGAAAAACATCACGGGGCGGTGCGCATTGTATGGGTGTGTGTTACATTTCATTCACTAGAAGGAGTGAGAAAAACATCACGGGGCCGTGCGCATTGTATGGGTGTGTGTTACATTACATTCACTAGTAGGAGTGAGAAAAACATCACGGGGTGGTGCGCATTGTATGGGTGTGTGTTACATTACATTCACTAGTAGGAGTGAGAAAAACATCACGGGGTGGTGCGCATTGTATGGGTGTGTGTTACATTACATTCACTAGTAGGAGTGAGAAAAACATCACGGGGTGGTGCGCATTGTATGGGTGTGTGTTACATTACATTCACTCGTGGGAGTGAGTAAAACATCACGGGGTGGTGCGCATTGTATGGGTGTATGTTACATTACATTCACTAGTAGGAGTGAGAAAAACATCACGGGGTGGTGCGCATTGTATGGGTGTGTGTTACATTACATTCACTAGTAGGAGTGAGAAAAACATAACGGGGTGGTGGGCATTGTATGGGTGTGTATTACATTACATTCACTAGTAGGAGTGAGAAAAACATCACGGGGTGGTGCGCATTTTATGGGTGTGTGTTACATTACATTCACGAGTAGGAGTGAGAAAAACATCACGAGGTGGTGTGAATCCGAGGGTCTGAATTAGGATAGGCAGTGAGTGGCAATGTAGGATGCAGAAAAGCACCGCGGGGTGGTCAGCATGGGGAGGTCAGGGAACATGCAGTGCCAATGTAGGATAGGTTTCTGAAAAACATCGCGGTGTGGTGTGCATTGTATAGGTGTGTGTTACATTACATTCACTAGTAGGAGTGAGAAAAACATCACGGGGTGTTGCGCATTGTATGGGTGTGTGTTACATTTCATTCACTAGTAGGAGTGAGAAAAACATCACGGGGTGGTGCGCATTGTATGGGTGTATGTTACATTACATTCACTAGTAGGAGTGAGAAAAACATCACGGGGTGGTGCGCATTGTATGGGTGTGTGTTACATTACATTCACTAGTAGGAGTGAGAAAAACATCACGGGGTGGTGCGCATTGTATGGGTGTGTGTTACATTTCGTTCACTAGTAGGAGTGAGAAAAACATCACGGGGTCGTACGCATTGTATGGGTGTGTGTTACATTACATTCACTAGTAGGAGTGAGAAAAACATCACGGGGTGGTGCGCATTGTCTGTGTGTGTTACACTACATTAACTAGTAGGAGTGAGAAAAACATCACGGGGTGCTGTGAATCAGAGGGTCTGAATTAGGATAGGCAGTGAGTGGCAATGTGGGATGGAGAAAAGCACCGCGGGGTGGTCAGCATGGGAAGTCAGGGAACATGCAGTTGCAATGTAGGATAGGTTTCTGAAAAACATCGCGGGGTGGTGCGCATTTTATGGGTGTGTGTTATATTACAGTCACTAGTAGGAGTGAGAAAAACATCACGGGGTGGTGCGCATTGTATGGGTGTGTGTTACATTACATTCACTAGTAGGAGTGAGAAAAACATCACGGGGTGGTGCGCATTGTATGGGTGTGTGTTACATTACATTCACTAGTAGGAGTGAGAAAAACATCACGGGGTGGTGCGCATTGTATGGGTGTGTGTTACATTACATTCACTAGTAGGAGTGAGAAAAAAATCATGGGGTGGTGCGCATTGTATGGGTGTGTGTTACACTACATTCACTAGTAAGAGTGAGAAATACATCACGGGGTGGTGCGCATTGTATGGGTATGTGTTACATTACATTCCCTAGTAGGAGTGAGAAAAACATCACGGGGTGGTGCGCATTGAATGGGTGTGTGTTACATTACATTCACTAGTAGGAGTGAGAAAAACATCACGGGGTGGTGCGCATTGTATGGGTGTGTGTTACATTACATTCAATAGTAGGAGTGAGAAAAACATCATGGGGTTGTGTGAATCGGAGGGTCTGAATTAGGATAGGCAGTGAGTGGCAATGTAGGTTGGAGAAAAGAACCGTGGGGTGGTCAGCATGGGGAGGTAAAGGAACATGCAGTGGCAATGTAGGATAGGATTCTGAAAAACATCGCAGGGTGGTGCGCATTGTATGGGTGTGTGTTACATTACATTCACTAGTAGGAGTGAGAAAAACATCACGGGGCGGTGCACATTGTATGGGTGTGTGTTACATTACATTCACTAGTAGGAGTGAGAAAAACATCACGGTGCGGTGCGCATTGTATGGGTGTGTGTTACATTTAATTCACTAGTAGGAGTGAGAAAAACATCACGGGGCGGTGCGCATTGTATGGGTGTGTGTTACATTACATTCACTAGTAGGAGTGAGAAAAACATCACGGGGTGGTGCGCATTGTATGAATGTGTTATACATTACATTCACTAGTAGGAGTGAGAAAAATATCACGGGGTGTTGCGCATTGTATGGGTGTGTGTTACATTACATTCACTAGTAGGAGTGAGAAAAACATAACGGGCTGGTGCGCATTGTATGGCTGTGTGTTACATTACATTCACTAGTAGGAGTGAGAAAAACATCACGGGGCGGTGCGCATTGTATGGGTGTGTGTTACATTACATTCACTAGTAGGAGTGAGAAAAACATCACGGGGTGGTGCGCATTGTATGGGTGTGTGTTACATTATATTCACTAGTATGAGTGAGAAAAACATCACGGGGTGGTGTGAATCGGAGGGTCTGAATTAGGATAGGCAGTGAGTGGCAATGTAGGATGGAGAAAAGCACCGCGGGGTGGTCAGCATGGGGAGGTCCGGGAACATGCAGTGGCAATGTAGGATAGGTTTCTGAAAAACATCGTAGGGTGGTGCGCATTGTATGGATGTGTGTTACATTACATTCACTAGTAGGAGTGAGAAAAATATTACGGGGTGGTGCGCATTGTATGGGTGTGTGTTATATTACATTCACTAGTAGGAGAGAGAAAATCATCACGGGGTGGTGTGAATCGGAGGGTCTGAATTAGGATAGGCAGTGAGTGGCAATGTTGGATGGAGAAAAGCACCGCGGAGTGGTCAGCATGGGGAGGTCAGGGAACATGCAGTGGCAATGTAGGATAGGTTTGTGAAATCATCGCGGGGTGGTGCGCATTGTATGCTTGTGTGTTACATTACATTCACTAGTAGGAGTGAGAAAAACATCACGGGGTGGTGCGCATTGAATGGGTGTGTGTTATATTACATTCACTAGTAGGAGTGAGAAAAACATCATGGGGTGGTGCGCATTGTATGGGTGTGTGTTACATTACATTCACTAGTAGGAGTGAGAAAAACATCACGGGGTGGTGCGCATTGAATGGGTGTGTGTTACACTACATTCACTAGTAGGAGTGAGAAAAACATCATGGGGTGGTGCGCATTGTATGGGTGTGTGTTACATTACATTCACTAGTAGGAGTAAGAAAAACATCACGGGGTTGTGTGAATCGGAGGGTCTGAATTAGGATACGCAGTGAGTGGCAATGTAGGATGGAGAAAAGCACCGCGGTGTGGTCAGCATGGGGAGGTAAGGGAACATGCAGTGGCAATGTAGGATAGGTTTCTGAAAAACATCGCGGGGTGGTGCGCATGGTATGGGTGTGTGTTACATTACATTCACTAGTAGGAGTGAGAAAAACATCACGGGGTGGTGCGCATTGTATGGGTGTGTGTTACATTACATTCACAAGTAGGAGTGAGAAAAAACATCACGGGGGGGTGCGCATTGTATGGGTGTGTGTTACATTACATTCACTAGTAAGAGTGAGAAAAACATCACGGGGCGGTGCGCATTGTATGGGTGTGTGTTACATTTCATTCACTAGAAGGAGTGAGAAAAACATCACGGGGCGGTGCGCATTGTATGGGTGTGTGTTACATTACATTCACTAGTAGGAGTGAGAAAAACATCACGGGGTGGTGCGCATTGTATGGGTGTGTGTTACATTACATTCACTAGTAGGAGTGAGAAAAACATCACGGGGTGGTGCGCATTGTATGGGTGTGTGTTACATTACATTCACTCGTAGGAGTGAGTAAAACATCACGGGGTGGTGCGCATTGTATGGGTGTATGTTACATTACATTCACTAGTAGGAGTGAGAAAAACATCACGGGGTGGTGCGCATTGTATGGGTGTGTGTTACATTACATTCACTAGTAGGAGTGAGAAAAACATCACGGGGTGGTGGGCATTGTATGGGTGTGTGTTACATTACATTCACTAGTAGGAGTGAGAAAAACATCACGGGGTGGTGCGCATTGTATGGGTGTGTGTTACATTACATTCACGAGTAGGAGTGAGAAAAACATCACGAGGTGGTGTGAATCGGAGGGTCTGAATTAGGATAGGCAGTGAGTGGCAATGTAGGATGGAGAAAAGCACCGCGGTGTGGTCAGCATGGGGAGGTCAGGGAACATGCAGTGCCAATGTAGGATAGGTTTCTGAATAACATCGCGGTGTGGTGTGCATTGTATAGGTGTGTGTTACATTAGATTCACTAGTAGGAGTCAGAAAAACATCACGGGGTGGTGCGCATTGTATGGGTGTGTGTTACATTTCATTCACTAGTAGGAGTGAGAAAAAGATCACGGGGTGGTGCGCATTGTATGGGTGTATGTTACATTACATTCACTAGTAGGAGTGGGAAAAACATCACGCGGTGGTGCGCATTGTATGGGTGTGTGTTACATTACATTCACTAGTAGGAGTGAGAAAAACATCACGGGGTGGTGCGCATTGTATGGGTGTGTGTTACATTTCGTTCACTAGTAGGAGTGAGAAAAACATCACGGGGTGGTACGCATTGTATGGGTGTGTGTTACATTACATTCACTAGTAGGAGTGAGAAAAACATCACGGGGTGGTGCGCATTGTCTGTGTGTGTTACATTACATTAACTAGTAGGAGTGAGAATAACATCACGGGGTGCTTTGAATCAGAGGGTCTGAATTAGGATAGGCAGTGAGTGGCAATGTGGGATGGAGAAAAGCACCGCGGGGTGGTCAGCTTGGGAAGTCAGGGAACATGCAGTTGCAATGTAGGATAGGTTTCTGAAAAACATCGCGGGGTGGTGTGCATTTTATGGGTGTGTGTTATATTACATTCACTAGTAGGAGTGAGAAAAACATCACGGGGTGGTGCGCATTGTATGGGTGTGTGTTACATTACATTCACTTGTAGGAGTGAGAAAAACGTCACGGGGTGGTGCGCATTGTATGGGTGTGTGTTACATTACATTCACTAGTAGGAGTGAGAAAAACATCACGGGGTGGTGCGCATTGTATGGGTGTGTGTTACATTGCATTCACAAGTAGGAGTGAGAAAAACATCACGGGGTGGTGTGAATCATAGGGTCTGAATTACGATAGGCAGTGAGTGGCAATGTAGGATGGAGAAAAGCACCTCGGGGTGGTCAGCATGGAGTGGTCAGGGAACATGCAGTGGCAATGTAGGATAGGTTTCTAAAAAACATCGCGGGGTGGTGCGCATTGTATGGGTGTGTGTTACATTACATTCACTAGTAGGAGTGAGAAAAACATCACGCGGTGGTGTGATTCGGAGGGTCTGAATTAGGATAGGTATTGAGTGGCAATGTAGGATGGAGAAAAGCACCGTGGGGTGATCAACATGGGGAGGTCAGGCAACATGCTGTGGCCATGTAGGATAGGTTTCTGAAAAACATCGTGGGGTGGTGCGCATTGTATGGGTGTGTGTTACATTACATTCACCAGTAGGAGTGAGAAATACATCACGGGGTGGTGCGCATTGTATGGGTGTGTGTTACATTACATTCACTAGTAGGAGTGAGAAAAAAATCACGGGGTGGTGCGCATTGTATGGGTGTGTGTTACACTACATTCACTAGTAGGAGTGAGAAAAACATCACGGGGTGGTGCGCATTGTATGGGTGTGTGTTACATTACATTCACTAGTAGGAGAGAGAAAAACATCACGGGGTGTTGTGAATCGGAAGGTCTGAATTATGATAGGCAGTGAGTGGCAATGTAGGATGGAGAAAAGCACCGTGGGGTCGTCAGCATGGGGAGGTCAGGGAACATGCAGTGGCAATGTAGGATAGGTTTCTGAAAAACATCGCGGGGTGGTGCGCATTGTATGGGTGTGTGTTATATTACATTCACTAGTAGGAGTGAGAAAAACATCACGGGGTGGTGCGCATTGTATGGGTGTGTGTTACATTACGTTCACTAGTAGGAGTGAGAAAAACATCACGGGGTGGTGCGCATTGTATGGGTGTGTGTTACATTACATTCACTGGTAGGAGTGAGAAAAACATCACGTGGTGGTGTGAATCGGAGGGTCTGAATTAGGATAGGCAGTGAGTGGCAATGTAGGATGGAGAAAAGCACCGCGGGGTGCTCAGCATGGGGAGGTCAGGGAACATGCAGTGGCAATGTAGGATAGGTTTCTGAAAACATCGCGGGGTGGTGCGCATTGTATGGGTGTGTGTTATATTACATTCACTAGTAGGAGTGAGAAAAACATCACGGGGTGGTGCGCATTGTATGGGTGTGTGTTACATTACATTCACTAGTAGGAGTGAGAAAAACATCACGGGGTGGTGCACATGGTATGGGTGTGTGTTACATTACATTCACTAGTAGGAGTGAGAAAAACATCACGGGGTGGTGCGCATTGTATGGGTGTGTGTTACATTACATTCACTAGTAGGAGTGAGAAAAACATCACGGGGTGGTGCGCATTGTATGGGTGTGTGTTACATTACATTCACTAGTAGGAGTGAGAAAAACATCACAGGGTGGTGTGAATCGGAGGGTCTGAATTAGGATAGGCAGTGAGTGGCAATGTAGGATGGAGAAAAGCACCGCGGGGTGGTCAGCATGGGGAGGTCAGGGAACATGCAGTGGCAATGTAGGATACGTTTCTGAAAAACATCGCGGGGTGGTGCGCATTGTATGGGTGTGTGTTACATTACATTCACTAGTAGGAGTGAGAAAAACATCACGGGGTGGTGCGCATTGTATGGGTGTGTGTTACATTACATTCACTAGTAGGAGTGAGAAAAAAATCACGGGGTGGTGTGGATTGTATGGGTGTGTGTTACATTACATTCACTAGTAGGAGTGAGAAAAACATCACGGGGTGGAGCGCATTGTATGGGTGTGTGTTACATTACATTCACTAGTAGGAGTGAGAAAAGCATCACGGGGTGGTGTGAATCGGAGGGTGTGAATTTGGATAGGCAGTGAGTGGCAATGTAGGATGGAGAAAAGCACCGCGGGGTGGTCAGCATGGGGAGGTCAGGGAACATGCAGTGGCAATGTAGGATAGGTTTCTGAAAAACATCGCGGGGTTGTGCGCATTGTATGGGTGTGTGTTACATTACATTCACTAGTAGGAGTGAGAAAAACAGCACGGGGTGGTGCGCATTGTATGGGTGTGTGTTACATTACATTCACTAGAAGGAGTGAGAAAAACATCACGGGGTGGTGCGCATTGTATGGGTGTGTGTTACATTACATTCACTAGTAGGAGTGAGAAAAACATCACGGGGTGGTGCGCATTGTATGGGTGTTTGTTACATTACATTCACTAGTAGGAGTGAGAAAAACATCACGGGGTGGTGCGGATTGTATGGGTGTGTGTTACATTACATTCACTAGTAGGAGTGAGAAAAACATCACGGTGTGGTGCGCATTGTATGGGTGTCTGTTACATTACATTCACTAGCAGGAGTGAGAAAAGCATCACGGGGTGGTGTGAATCGGAGTGTCTGAATTTGGATAGGCAGTGAGTGGCAATGTAGGATGGAGAAAAGCACCGCGGGGTGGTCAGCATGGGGAGGTCAGGGAACATGCAGTGGCAATGTAGGATAGGTTTCTGAAAAACATCGCGGGGTTGTGCGCATTGTATGGGTGTGTGTTACATTACATTCACTAGTAGGAGTGAGAAAAACATCACGGGTTGGTGCGCATTTTATGGGTATGTGTTACATTACATTCACTAGTAGGAGTGAGAAAAACATCACGGGGTGGTGCGCATTGTATGGGTGTGTGTTACATTACATTCCATAGTAGGAGTGAGAAAAACATCACCGGGTGGTGCGCATTGAATGGGTGTGTGTTACATTACATTCACTAGTAGGAGTGAGAAAAACATCACGGGGTGGTGCGCATTGTATGGGTTTGTGTTACATTACATTCACTAGTAGGACTGAGAAAAACATCACGGGGTTGTGTGAATCGGAGGGTCTGAATTAGGATAGGCAGTGAGTGGCAATGTAGGATGGAGAAAAGCACCGCGGGGTGGTCAGCATGGGGAAGTTAGGGAACATGCAGTAGCAATATTGGACAGGTTTTTGAAAAACATCGCGGGGTGGTGCGCATTGTATGGGTGTGTGTTACATTACATTCACTAGTAGGAGTGAGAAAAACATCATGGGGTGGTGCGCATTGTATGGGTGTGTGTTACATTACATTCACTAGTAGGAGTGAGAAAAACATCACGGGGTTGTGTGAATCGGAGGGTCTGAATTAGGATAGGCAGTGAGTGGCAATGTAGGATGGAGAAAAGCACCGCGTGGTGGTCAGCATGGGGAGGTAAGGGAACATGCAGTGGCAATGTAGGATAGGTTTCTGAAAAACATCGCGGCGTGGTGCGCATTGTATGGGTGTGTGTTACATTACATTCACTAGTAGGAGTGAGAAAAACATCACGGGGTGGTGTGAATCGGAGGGTCTGAATTATGATAGGCAGTGATTGGCAATGTAGGATGGAGAAAAGCACCGCGGGGTGGTCAGCATGGGGAAGTTAGGGAACATTCAGTGGCAATATTGGATAGGTTTTTGAAAAACATCGCGGTTACATTACATTCACTAGTAGGAGTGAGAAAAACATCACGGGGTGGTGCGCATTGTATGGGTGTGTGTTACATTACATTCACTAGTAGGAGTGAGAAAAACATCACGGGGTGGTGCGCATTGTATGGGTGTGTTTTACATTACATTCACTAGTAGGAGTGAGAAAAACATCACGGGGTGGTGCACATTGTATGGGTGTGTGTTACATTATATTCACTAGTAGGAGTGAGAAAAACATCACAGGGTGGTGTGAATCGGAGGGTCTGAATTTTGATAGGCAGTGAGTGGCAATGTAGGATGGAGAAAAGCACCGCGGGGTGGTCAGCATGGGGAGGTCAGGGAACATGTAGTGGCAATGGAGGATAGGTTTCTGAAAAACATCGCGGGGTGATGCGCATTGTATTGGTGTGTGTTACATTACATTCACTAGTAGGAGTGAGAAAAACATCACGGTGCGGTGCACATTGTATTGGTGTGTGTTACATTACATTCACTAGTAGGAGTGAGAAAAACATCACGGGGCGGTGCACATTGTATGGGTGTGTGTTACATTACATTCACTAGTAGGAGTGAGAAAAACATCACGGTGCGGTGCGCATTGTATGGGTGTGTGTTACATTTAATTCACTAGTAGGAGTGAGAAAAACATCACAGGGCGGTGCACATTGTATGGGTGTGTGTTACATTACATTCACTAGTAGGAGTGAGAAAAACATCATGGGGTGGTGCGCATTGTATGGGTGTGTGTTACATTACATTCACTAGTATGAGTGAGAAAAACATCACGGGGTGGTGTGAATCGGAGGGTCTGAATTAGGATAGGCAGTGAGTGGCAATGTAGGATGGAGAAAAGCACCGCGGGGTGGTCAGCATGGGGAGGTCCGGGAACATGCAGTGGCAATGTAGGATAGGTTTCTGAAAAACATCGCGGGGTGGTGCGCATTGTATGGGTGTGTGTTACATTACATTCACTAGTAGGAGTGAGAAAAAAATATTACGGGGTGGTGCGCATTGTATGGGTGTGTGTTATATTACATTCACTAGTAGGAGTGAGAAAATCATCACGGGGTGGTGTGAATCGGAGGGTCTGAATTAGGACAGGCAGTGAGTGGCAATGTTGGATGGAGAAAAGCACCGCGGGGTGGTCAGCATGGGGAGGTCAGGGAACATGCAGTGGCAATGTAGGATAGGTTTGTGAAATCATCGCGGGGTGGTGCGCATTGTATGGGTGTGTGTTACATTACATTCACTAGTAGGAGTGAGAAAAACATCACGGGGTGGTGCGCATTTTATGGGTGTGTGTTACATTACATTCACTAGTAGGAGTGAGAAAAACATCACGGGGTGGTGCGCATTGTATGGGTGTGTGTTACATTACATTCACTAGTAGGAGTGAGAAAAACATCACGGGGTGGTGCGCATTGTATGGGTGTGTGTTACATTACATTCACTAGTAGGAGTGAGAAAAACATCACGGGGTGGTGTGAATCGGAGGGTCTGAATTAGGATAGGCAGTGAGTGGCAATGTAGGATGGAGAAAAGCACCGCGCGGTGGTCAGCATGGGGAAGTTAGGGAACATGCAGTGGCAGTATTGGATAGGTTTTGAAAAACATCGCGGGGTGGTGCGCATTGTATGGGTGTGTGTTACATTACATTCACTAGTAGGAGTGAGAAAAACATCACGGGATGGTGTGCATTGTATGGGTGTGTGTTACATTACATTCACTAGTAGGAGTGAGAAAAACATGACGGGGTGGTGCGCATTTTATGGGTGTGTGTTACATTACATTCACTAGTAGGAGTGAGAAAAACATCACGGGGTGGTGGGAATGGGAGGGTCTGTATTAGGATAGGCAGGGAGTGGCAATGTAGGATGGAGAAAAGCACCGTGGGGTGGTCAGCATGGGGAGGTCAGGGAACATGCAGTGGCAATGTAGGATATGTTTCGGAAAAACATCGCGGGGTGGTGCGCATTGTATGGGTGGGTGGTACATCACATTCACTAGTAGGAGTGAGAAAAACATCACGGCGTGGTGCACATTGTATGGGTGTGTGTTACATTACATTCACTAGTAGGAGTGAGAAAAACAGCACGGGGTGGTGCGCATTGTATGGGTGTGTGTTACATTACATTCACTAGTAGGAGTGAGAAAAACATCACGCGGTGGTGTGAATCGGAGGGTCTGAATTAGGATAGGCAGTGAGTGGCAATGTAGGATGGAGAAAAGCACCGCGGGGTGGTCAGCATGGGGAGGTCAGGGAACATGCAGTGGCAATGAAGGATAGGTTTCTGAAAAACATCGCGGGGTGGTGCGCATTGTATGGGTGTGTGTTATATTACATTCACTAGTAGGAGTGAGAAAAACATCACGGGGTGGTGCGCATTGTATGGGTGTGTGTTACATTACATTCATTAGTAGGAGTGAGAAAAACATCACGGGGTGGTGCACATGGTATGGGTGTGTGCTACATTACATTCACTAGTAGGAGTGAGAAAAACATCACGGGGTGGTGCGCATTGTATGGGTGTGTGTTACATTACATTCACTAGTAGGAGTGAGAAAAACATCACGGGGTGGTGCGCATTGTATGGGTGTGTGTTACATTACATTCACTAGTAGGAGTGAGAAAAACAACACGGGGTGGAGCGCATTGTATGGGTGTGTGTTACATTACATTCACTAGTAGGAGTGAGAAAAGCATCACGGGGTGGTGTGAATCGGAGGGTCTGAATTAGGATAGGCAGTGAGTGGCAATGTAGGATGGAGAAAAGCACCGCGGGGTGGTCAGCATGGGGAGGTCAGGGAACATGCAGTGGCAATGTAGGATAGGTTTCTGAAAAACATCGCGGGGTGATGCGCATTGTATGGGTGTGTGTTACATTACATTCACTAGTAGGAGTGAGAAAAACATCACGAGGTGGTGCGCATTGTATGGGTGTGTGTTACATTACATTCACTAGTACGAGTGAGAAAAACATCACGGGGTGGTGTGAATCCGAGGGTTTGAATTAGGATAGGGAATGAGTGGCAATGTTGGATGGAGAAAAGCACCGCGGGGTGGTCAGCATGGGGACGTCAGGGAACATGCAGTGGCAATTTAGGATAGGTTTCTGAAAAACATCGCGGGGTGGTGCGCATTGTATGGGTGTGTGTTACATTACATTCACTAGTAGGAGTGAGAAAAACATCACGGGGTGGTGTGAATCGGAGGGTCGGAATTAGGATAGGCAGTGAGTGGCAATGTAGGATGGAGAAAAGCACCGTGGGGTGGTCAGCATGGGGAGGTCAGGGAACAGGCAGTGGCAATGTAGGATAGGTTTCTGAAAAACATCGCGGGGTGGTGCGCATTGTATGGGTGTGTGTTACATTACATTCACTAGTAGGAGTGAGAAAAATATCACGGGGTGGTGTGAATCGGAGGGTCTGAATTGGGATAGGCAGTGAGTGGCAATGTAGGATGGAGAAAAGCACCGCGGGGTGGTCAGCATGGGGAGGTCAGGGAACATGCAGTGGCAATGTAGGATAGGTTTCTGAAAAACATCGCGGGGTGGTGCGCATTGTATGGGTGTGTGTTACATTACATTCACTAGTAGGAGTGAGAAAAACATCACGGGGTGGTGCGGATTGTATGGGTGTGTGTTACATTACATTCACTAGAAGGAGTGAGAAAAACATCATGGGGTGGTGCGCATTGTATGGGTGTGTGTTACATTACATTCACCAGTAGGAGTGAGAAAAACATCACGGGGTGGTGCGCATTGTATGGGTGTGTGTTACATTACATTCACTAGTAGAAGTGAGAAAAACATCACGGGTTGGTGCGCATTGTATGGTTGTGTGTTACATTACATTCCCTAGTAGGAGTGAGAAAAACATCACCGGGTGGTGCGCATTGAATGGGTGTGTGTTACATTACATTCACTAGTAGGAGTGAGAAAAACATCACGGGGTGGTGCGCATTGTATGGGTGTGTGTTACATTACATTCACTAGTAGGAGTGAGAAAAACATCACGGGGTTGTGTGAATCGGAGGGTCGAATTAGGATAGGCAGTGAGTGGCAATGTAGGATGGAGAAAAGCACCGCGGGGTGGTCAGCATGGGGAGGTAAGGGAACATGCAGTGGCAATGTAGCATAGGTTTCTGAAAAACATCGCGGCGTGGTGCGCATTGTATGGGTGTGTGTTACATTACATTCACTAGTAGGAGTGAGAAAAACATCACGGGGTGGTGTGAATCGGAGGGTCTGAATTAGGATAGGCAGTGAGTGGCAATGTAGGATGGAGAAAAGCACCGCGGGGTGGTCAACATGGGGAGGTCAGGGAACACGCAGTGGCAATTTAGGATAGGTTTCTGAAATACATCGCGGGGTGGTGCGCATTGTATGGGTGTGTGTTACATTACATTCACTAGTAGGAGTGAGAAAAACATTACGGGGTGGTGCGCATTGTATGGGTGTGTGTTACATTACATTCACTAGTAGGAGTGAGAAAAACATCACGGGGTGGTGCGGATTGTATGGGTGTGTGTTACATTACATTCACTAGTAGGAGTGAGAAAAACATCACGGTGTGGTGCGCATTGTATGGGTGTCTGTTACATTACATTCACTAGCAGGAGTGAGAAAAGCATCACGGGGTGGTGTGAATCGGAGTGTCTGAATTTCGATAGGCAGTGAGTGGCAATGTAGGATGGAGAAAAGCACCGCGGGGTGGTCAGCATGGGGAGGTCAGGGAACATGCAGTGGCAATGTAGGATAGGTTTCTGAAAAACATCGCGGGGTTGTGCGCATTGTATGGGTGTGTGTTACATTACATTCACTAGTAGGAGTGAGAAAAACATCACGGGTTGGTGCGCATTTTATGGGTATGTGTTACATTACATTCACTAGTAGGAGTGAGAAAAACATCACGGGGTGGTGCGCATTGTATGGGTGTGTGTTACATTACATTCCATAGTAGGAGTGAGAAAAACATCACCGGGTGGTGCGCATTGAATGGGTGTGTGTTACATTACATTCACTAGTAGGAGTGAGAAAAACATCACGGGGTGGTGCGCATTGTATGGGTGTGTGTTACATTACATTCACTAGTAGGACTGAGAAAAACATCACGGGGTTGTGTGAATCGGAGGGTCTGAATTAGGATAGGCAGTGAGTGGCAATGTAGGATGGAGAAAAGCACCGCGGTGTGGTCAGCATGGGGAAGTTAGGGAACATGCAGTGGCAATATTGGACAGGTTTTTGAAAAACATCGCGGGGTGGTGCGCATTGTATGGGTGTGTGTTACATTACATTCACTAGTATGAGTGAGAAAAACATCACGGGGTGGTGCGCATTGTATGGGTGTGTGTTACATTACATTCACTATTAGGAGTGAGAAAAACATCACGGGGTTGTGTGAATCGGAGGGTCTGAATTAGGATAGGCAGTGAGTGGCAATGTAGGATGGAGAAAAGCACTGCGTGGTGGTCAGCATGGGGAGGTAAGGGAACATGCAGTGGCAATGTAGGATAGGTTTCTGAAAAACATCGCGGCGTGGTGCGCATTGTATGGGTGTGTGTTACATTACATTCACTAGTAGGAATGAGAAAAACATCACGGGGTGGTGTGAATCGGAGGGTCTGAATTATGATAGGCAGTGAGTGGCAATGTAGGATGGAGAAAAGCACCGCGGGGTGGTCAGCATGGGGAAGTTAGGGAACATTCAGTGGCAATATTGGATAGGTTTTTGAAAAACATCGCGGGGTGGTGCGCATTGTATGGGTGTGTGTTACATTACATTCACTAGTAGGAGTGAGAAAAACATCACGGGGTGGTGCGCATTGTATGGGTGTGTGTTACATTTCATTCACCAGCAGGAGTGAGAAAAACATCACGGGGCGGTGCGCATTGTATGGGTGTGTGTTACATTACATTCACTAGTAGGAGTGAGAAAAACATCAAGGTGTGGTGCGCATTGTTTGGGTGTGTGTTACATTACATTCACTAGTAGGAGTGAGAAAAACATCACGGGGTGGTGGGAATAGGAGGGTCTGATTTAGGATAGGCATTGAGTGGCAATGTAGGATGGAGAAAAGCACCGCAGGGTGGTCAGCATGGGGAGGTCAGGGAACATGCAGTGGCAATGTAGGATAGGTTTCTGAAAAACATCGCGGGGTGGTGCACATTGTATGGGTGTGTGTTACATTACATTCACTAGTAGGAGTGAGAAAAACATCACGGGGTGGTGCGCATTGTATGGGTGTGTGTTACATTATATTCACTAGTAGGAGTGAGAAAAACATCACCGGGTGGTGCTCATTGAATGGGTGTGTGTTACATTACATTCACTAGTAGGAGTGAGAAAAACATCACGGGGTGGTGCGCATTGTATGGGTGTGTGTTACATTACATTCACTAGTAGGACTGAGAAAAACATCACGGGGTTGTGTGAATCGGAGGGTCTGAATTAGGATAGGCAGTGAGTGGCAATGTAGGATGGAGAAAAGCACCGCGTGGTGGTCAGCATGGGGAGGTAAGGGAACATGCAGTGGCAATGTAGGATAGGTTTCTGAAAAACATCGCAGCGTGGTGCGCATTGTATGGGTGTGTGTTACATTACATTCACTAGTAGGAGTGAGAAAAACATCACGGGGTGGTGCGCATTGTATGGGTGTGTGTTACATTACATTCACTAGTAGGAGTGAGAAAAACATCACGGGGTGGTGCGCATTGTATGGGTGTGTTTTACATTACATTCACTAGTAGGAGTGAGAAAAACATCACGGGGTGGTGCGCATTGTATGGGTGTGTGTTACATTATATTCACTAGTAGGAGTGAGAAAAACATCACAGGGTGGTGTGAATCGGAGGGTCTGAATTTTGATAGGCAGTGAGTGGCAATGTAGGATGGAGAAAAGCACCGCGGGGTGGTCAGCATGGGGAGGTCAGGGAACATGTAGTGGCAATGGAGGATAGGTTTCTGAAAAACATCGCGGGGTGATGCGCATTGTATTGGTGTGTGTTACATTACATTCACTAGTAGGAGTGAGAAAAACATCACGGTGCGGTGCGCATTGTATTGGTGTGTGTTACATTACATTCACTAGTAGGAGTGAGAAAAACATCACGGGGTGGTGCGGATTGTATGGGTGTGTGTTACATTACATTCACTAGTAGGAGTGAGAAAAACATCACGGTGTGGTGCGCATTGTATGGGTGTCTGTTACATTACATTCACTAGCAGGAGTGAGAAAAGCATCACGGGGTGGTGTGAATCGGAGTGTCTGAATTTGGATAGGCAGTGAGTGGCAATGTAGGATGGAGAAAAGCACCGCGGGGTGGTCAGCATGGGGAGGTCAGGGAACATGCAGTGGCAATGTAGGAAAGGTTTCTGAAAAACATCGCGGGGTTGTGCGCATTGTATGGGTGTGTGTTACATTACATTCACTAGTAAGAGTGAGAAAAACATCACGGGTTGGTGCGCATTTTATGGGTATGTGTTACATTACATTCACTAGTAGGAGTGAGAAAAACATCACGGGGTGGTGCGCATTGTATGGGTGTGTGTTACATTACATTCCATAGTAGGAGTGAGAAAAACATCACCGGGTGGTGCGCATTGAATGGGTGTGTGTTACATTACATTCACTAGTAGGAGTGAGAAAAACATCACGGGGTGGTGCGCATTGTATGGGTGTGTGTTACATTACATTCACTAGTAGGACTGAGAAAAACATCACGGGGTTGTGTGAATCGGAGGGTCTGAATTAGGATAGGCAGTGAGTGGCAATGTAGGATGGAGAAAAGCACCGCGGGGTGGTCAGCATGGGGAAGTTAGGGAACATGCAGTGGCAATATTGGACAGGTTTTTGAAAAACATCGCGGGGTGGTGCGCATTGTATGGGTGTGTGTTACATTACATTCACTAGTATGAGTGAGAAAAACATCACGGGGTGGTGCGCATTGTATGGGTGTGTGTTACATTACATTCACTATTAGGAGTGAGAAAAACATCACGGGGTTGTGTGAATCGGAGGGTCTGAATTAGGATAGGCAGTGAGTGGCAATGTAGGATGGAGAAAAGCACTGCGTGGTGGTCAGCATGGGGAGGTAAGGGAACATGCAGTGGCAATGTAGGATAGGTTTCTGAAAAACATCGCGGCGTGGTGCGCATTGTATGGGTGTGTGTTACATTACATTCACTAGTAGGAGTGAGAAAAACATCACGGGGTGGTGTGAATCGGAGGGTCTGAATTATGATAGGCAGTGAGTGGCAATGTAGGATGGAGAAAAGCACCGCGGGGTGGTCAGCATGGGGAAGTTAGGGAACATTCAGTGGCAATATTGGATAGGTTTTTGAAAAACATCGCGGGGTGGTGCGCATTGTATGGGTGTGTGTTACATTACATTCACTAGTAGGAGTGAGAAAAACATCACGGGGTGGTGCGCATTGTATGGGTGTGTGTTACATTTCATTCACCAGCACGAGTGAGAAAAACATCACGGGGCGGTGCGCATTGTATGGGTGTGTGTTACATTACATTCACTAGTAGGAGTGAGAAAAACATCAAGGTGTGGTGCGCATTGTTTGGGTGTGTGTTACATTACATTCACTAGTAGGAGTGAGAAAAACATCACGGGGTGGTGGGAATAGGAGGGTCTGATTTAGGATAGGCATTGAGTGGCAATGTAGGATGGAGAAAAGCACCGCAGGGTGGTCAGCATGGGGAGGTCAGGGAACATGCAGTGGCAATGTAGGATAGGTTTCTGAAAAACATCGCGGGGTGGTGCACATTGTATGGGTGTGTGTTACATTACATTCACTAGTAGGAGTGAGAAAAACATCACGGGGTGGTGCGCATTGTATGGGTGTGTGTTACATTATATTCACTAGTAGGAGTGAGAAAAACATCACCGGGTGGTGCGCATTGAATGGGTGTGTGTTACATTACATTCACTAGTAGGAGTGAGAAAAACATCACGGGGTGGTGCGCATTGTATGGGTGTGTGTTACATTACATTCACTAGTAGGACTGAGAAAAACATCACTGGGTTGTGTGAATCGGAGGATCTGAATTAGGATAGGCAGTGAGTGGCAATGTAGGATGGAGAAAAGCACCGCGTGGTGGTCAGCATGGGGAAGTCAGGGAACATGCAGTGGCAATGTAGGATAGGTTTCTGAAAAACATCGCAGCGTGGTGCGCATTGTATGGGTGTGTGTTACATTACATTCACTAGTAGGAGTGAGAAAAACATCACGGGGTGGTGCGCATTGTATGGGTGTGTGTTACATTACATTCACTAGTAGGAGTGAGAAAAACATCACGGGGTGGTGCGCATTGTATGGGTGTGTTTTACATTACATTCACTAGTAGGAGTGAGAAAAACATCACGGGGTGGTGCGCATTGTATGGGTGTGTGTTACATTATATTCACTAGTAGGAGTGAGAAAAACATCACAGGGTGGTGTGAATCGGAGGGTCTGAATTTTGATAGGCAGTGAGTGGCAATGTAGGATGGAGAAAAGCACCGCGGGGTGGTCAGCATGGGGAGGTCAGGGAACATGTAGTGGCAATGGAGGATAGGTTTCTGAAAAACATCGCGGGGTGATGCGCATTGTATTGGTGTGTGTTACATTACATTCACTAGTAGGAGTGAGAAAAACATCACGGTGCGGTGAGCATTGTATTGGTGTGTGTTACATTACATTCACTAGTAGGAGTGAGAAAAACATCACGGGGCGGTGCACATTGTATGGGTGTGTGTTACATTACATTCACTAGTAGGAGTGAGAAAAACATCACGGTGCGGTGCGCATTGTATGGGTGTGTGTTACATTTAATTCACTAGTAGGAGTGAGAAAAACATCACAGGGCGGTGCACATTGTATGGGTGTGTGTTACATTACATTCACTAGTAGGAGTGAGAAAAACATCATGGGGTGGTGCGCATTGTATGGGTGTGTGTTACATTACATTCACTAGTATCAGTGAGAAAAACATCACGGGGTGGTGTGAATCGGAGGGTCTGAATTAGGATAGGCAGTGAGTGGCAATGTAGGATGGAGAAAAGCACCGCGGGGTGGTCAGCATGGGGAGGTCCGGGAACATGCAGTGGCAATGTAGGATAGGTTTCTGAAAAACATCGCGGGGTGGTGCGCATTGTATGGGTGTGTGTTACATTACATTCACTAGTAGGAGTGAGAAAAATATTACGGGGTGGTGCGCATTGTATGGGTGTGTGTTATATTACATTCACTAGTAGGAGTGAGAAAATCATCACGGGGTGGTGTGAATCGGAGGGTCTGAATTAGGATAGGCAGTGAGTGGCAATGTTGGATGGAGAAAAGCACCGCGGGGTGGTCAGCATGGGGAGGTCAGGGAACATGCAGTGGCAATGTAGGATAGGTTTGTGAAATCATCGCGGGGTGGTGCGCATTGTATGGGTGTGTGTTACATTACATTCACTAGTAGGAGTGAGAAAAACATCACGGGGTGGTGCGCATTGTATGGGTGTGTGTTACATTACATTCACTAGTAGGAGTGAGAAAAACATCACGGGGTGGTGCGCATTGTATGGGTGTGTGTTACATTACATTCACTAGTAGGAGTGAGAAAAACATCACGGGGTGGTGCGCATTGTATGGGTGTGTGTTACATTACATTCACTAGTAGAAGTGAGAAAAGCATCACGGTGTGGTGTGAATCGGAGGGTCTGAATTAGGATAGGCAGTGTGTGGCAATGTAGGATGGAGAAAAGCACCGCGGGGTGGTCAGCATGGGGAGGTCAGGGAACATGCAGTGGCAATGTAGGATAGGTTTCTGAAAAACATCGCGGGGTTGTGCGCATTGTATGGGTGTGTGTTACATTACATTCACTAGTAGGAGTGAGAAAAACATCACGGGGTGGTGTGCATTGTATGGGTGTGTGTTACATTACATTCACTAGTAGGAGTGAGAAAAACATCACGGGGTGGTGTGAATCGGAGGGTCTGAATTTTGATAGGCAGTGAGTGGCAATGTAGGATGGAGAAAAGCACCGCGGGTTGGTCAGCATGGGGAGGTCAGGGAACATGTAGTGGCAATGGAGGATAGGTTTCTGAAAAACATCGCGGGGTGGTGCGCATTGTATTGGTGTGTGTTACATTAAATTCACTAGTAGGAGTGAGAAAAACATCACGGGTTGGTGCGCATTGTATGGGTATGTATTACATTACATTCACTAGTAGGAGTGAGAAAAACATCACGGGGTGGTGCGCATTGAATGGGTGTGTGTTACATTACATTCACTAGTAGGAGTGAGAAAAACATCACCCGGTGGTGCGCATTGAATGGGTGTGTGTTACATTACATTCACTAGTAGGAGTGAGAAAAACATCACGGGGTGGTGCGCATTGTATGGGTGTGTGTTACATTACATTCAATAGTAGGAGTGAGAAAAACATCATGGGGTTGTGTGAATCGGAGGGTCTGAATTGGGATAGGCAGTGAGTGACAATGTAGGATGGAGAAAAGAACTGCGGGGTGGTCAGCATGGGGAGGTAAAGGAACATGCAGTGGCAATGTAGGATAGGTTTCTGAAAAACATCGCAGGGTGGTGCGCATTGTATGGGTGTGTGTTACATTACATTCACTAGTAGGAGTGAGAAAAACATCACGGGGCGGTGCACATTGTATGGGTGTGTTTTACATTACATTCACTAGTATGAGTGAGAAAAACATCACGGTGCGGTGCGCATTGTATGGGTGTGTGTTACATTTCATTCACTAGTAGGAGTGAGAAAAATATCACGGGGTGGTGCGCATTGTATGGGTGTGTGTTACATTACATTCACTAGTAGGAGTGAGAAAAACATCACGGGGTGGTGGGAATCGGAGGGTCTGAATTAGGATAGGCAGTGAGTGGCAATGTAGGATGGAGAAAAGCACCGCGGGGGGGTCAGCATGGGGAGGTCAGGGAACATGCAGTGGCAATGAAGGATAGGTTTCTGAAAAATATCGCGGGGTGGTGCGCATTGTATGGGTGTGTGTTACATTACATTCACTAGTAGGAGTGAGAAAAACATCACGGTGTGGTGCGCATTGTATGGGTGTGTGTTACATTACATTCACTAGTAGGAGTGAGAAAACATCACGGGGTGGTGCGCATTGTATGGGTGTGTGTTACATTACATTCACTAGTAGGAGTGAGAAAAACATCACGGGGTGGTGGGAATCGGAGTGTCTGAATTAGGATAGGCAGTGAGTGGCAATGTAGGATGGAGAAAAGCACCACAGGGTGGTCAGCATGGGGAGGTCAGGGAACATGCAGTGGCAATTTAGGATAGGTTTCTGAAAAACATCGCGGGGTGGTGCGCATTGTATGGGTGTGTGTTACATTACATTCACTAGTAGGAGTGAGAAAAACATCACGGGGTGGTGCGGATTGTATGGGTGTGTGTTACATTACATTCACTAGAAGGAGTGAGAAAAACATCATGGGGTGGTGCGCAATGTATGGGTGTGTGTTACATTACATTCACTAGTAGGAGTGAGAAAAACATCACGGGGTGGTGCGCATTGTATGGGTGTGTGTTACATTACATTCACTAGTAGGAGTGAGAAAAACATCACGGGGTTGTGTGAATCGGAGGGTCGAATTAGGATAGGCAGTGAGTGGCAATGTAGGATGGAGAAAAGCACCGCGGGGTGGTCAGCATGGGGAGGTAAGGGAACATGCGGTGGCAATGTAGGATATGTTTCTGAAAAACATCGCGGCGTGGTACGCATTGTATGGGTGTGTGTTACATTACATTCACTAGTAGGAGTGAGAAAAACATCACGGGGTGGTGTGAATCGGAGGGTCTGAATTAGGATAGGCAGTGAGTGGCAATGTAGGATGGAGAAAAGCACCGCGGGGTGGTCAGCATGGGGAAGTTAGGGAACATGCAGTGGCAATATTGGATAGGTTTTTGAAAAACATCGCGGGGTGGTGCGCATTGTATGGGTGTGTGTTACATTACATTCACTAGTAGGAGTGAGAAAAACATCACGGGGTGGTGTGCATTGTATGGGTGTGTGTTACATTACATTCACTAGTAGGAGTGAGAAAAACATCACGGGGTGGTGCGCATTTTATGGGTGTGTGTTTCATTACATTCACTAGTAGGAGTGAGAAAAACATCACGGGGTGGTGGGAATGGGAGGGTCTGAATTAGGATAGGCAGTGAGTGGCAATGTAGGATGGTGAAAAGCACCGCGGGGTGGTCAGCATGGGGAGGTCAGGGAACATGCAGTGGCAATGCAGGATATGTTTCTGAAAAACATCGCGGGGTGGTGCGCATTGTATGGGTGTGTGTTACATTACATTCACTAGTAGGAGTGAGAAAAACATCACGGCGTGGTGCGCATTGTATGGGTGTGTGTTACATTACATTCACTAGTAGGAGTGAGAAAAACATCACGAGGTGGTGCGCATTGTATGGGTGTGTGTTACATTACATTCACTAGTACGAGTGAGAAAAACATCACGGGGTGGTGTGAATCCGAGGGTCTGAATTAGGATAGGCAGTGAGTGGCAATGTTGGATGGAGAAAAGCACCGCGGGGTGGTCAACATGGGGAGGTCAGGGAACATGCAGTGGCAATTTAGGATAGGTTTCTGAAAAACATCGCGGGGTGGTGCGCATTGTATGGGTGTGTGTTACATTACATTCACTAGTAGGAGTGAGAAAAACATTACGGGGTGGTGCGCATTGTATGGGTGTGTGTTACATTACATTCACTAGTAGGAGTGAGAAAAACATCACGGGGTGGTGCGGATTGTATGGGTGTGTGTTACATTACATTCACTAGTAGGAGTGAGAAAAACATCACGGTGTGGTGCGCATTGTATGGGTGTGTGTTACATTACATTCACTAGGAGGAGTGAGAAAAGCATCACGGGGTGGTGTGAATCGGAGGGTCGGAATTAGGATAGGCAGTGAGTGGCAATGTAGGATGGAGAAAAACACCGCGGGGAGGTCAGCATGGGGAGGTCAGGGAACATGCAGTGGCAATGTAGGATAGGTTTCTGAAAAACATCGCGGGGTTGTGCGCATTGTATGGGTGTGTGTTACATTACATTCACTAGTAGGAGTGAGAAAAACATCACGGGGTGGTGCGCATTGTATGGGTGTGTGTTACATTACATTCACTATTAGGAGTGAGAAAAACATCACGGGGTGTTGTGAATCGGAGGGTCAGAATTAGGATAGGCAGTGAGTGGCAATGTAGGATGGAGAAAAGCACCGCGGGGTGGTCAGCATGGGGAGGTCAGGGAACATGCAGTGGCAATGTAGGATAGGTTTCTGAAAAACATCGCGGGGTGGTGCGCATTGTATGGGTGTGTGTTACATTACATTCACTAGTAGGAGTGAGAAAAATATCACGGGGTGTTGTGAATCGGAGGGTCTGAATTGGGATAGGCAGTGAGTGGCAATGTAGGATGGAGAAAAGCACCGCGGGGTGGTCAGCATGGGGAGGTCAGGGAACATGTAGTGGCAATGGAGGATAGGTTTCTGAAAAACATCGCGGGGTGGTGCACATTGTATGGGTGTGTGTTACATTATATTCACTAGTAGGAGTGAGAAAAACATCACGGGTTGGTGCGCATTTTATGGGTATGTGTTACATTACATTCACTAGTAGGAGAGAGAAAAACATCACGGGGTGATGCGCATTGTATGGGTGTGTGTTACATTACATTCCCTAGTAGGAGTGAGAAAAACATCACCGGGTGGTGCGCATTGAATGGGTGTGTGTTACATTACATTCACTAGTAGGAGTGAGAAAAACATCACGGGGTGGTGCGCATTGTATGGGTGTGTGTTACATTACATTCACTAGTAGGAGTGAGAAAAACATCACGGGGTGGTGCGCATTGTATGGGTGTGTGTTACATTACATTCACTAGTAGGACTGAGAAAAACATCACGGGGTTGTGTGAATCGGAGGGTCTGAATTAGGATAGGCAGTGAGTGGCAATGTAGGATGGAGAAAAGCACCGCGTGGTGGTCAGCATGGGGAGGTAAGGGAACATGCAGTGGCAATGTAGGATAGGTTTCTGAAAAACATCGCAGCGTGGTGCGCATTGTATGGGTGTGTGTTACATTACATTCACTAGTAGGAGTGAGAAAAACATCACGGGGTGGTGCGCATTGTATGGGTGTGTGTTACATTACATTCACTAGTAGGAGTGAGAAAAACATCACGGGGTGGTGCGCATTGTATGGGTGTGTTTTACATTACATTCACTAGTAGGAGTGAGAAAAACATCACGGGGTGGTGCGCATTGTATGGGTGTGTGTTACATTATATTCACTAGTAGGAGTGAGAAAAACATCACAGGGTGGTGTGAATCGGAGGGTCTGAATTTTGATAGGCAGTGAGTGGCAATGTAGGATGGAGAAAAGCACCGCGGGGTGGTCAGCATGGGGAGGTCAGGGAACATGTAGTGGCAATGGAGGATAGGTTTCTGAAAAACATCGCGGGGTGATGCGCATTGTATTGGTGTGTGTTACATTACATTCACTAGTAGGAGTGAGAAAAACATCACGGTGCGGTGCGCATTGTATTGGTGTGTGTTACATTACATTCACTAGTAGGAGTGAGAAAAACATCACGGGGCGGTGCACATTGTATGGGTGTGTGTTACATTACATTCACTAGTAGGAGTGAGAAAAACATCACGGTGCGGTGCGCATTGTATGGGTGTGTGTTACATTTAATTCACTAGTAGGAGTGAGAAAAACATCACAGGGCGGTGCACATTGTATGGGTGTGTGTTACATTACATTCACTAGTAGGAGTGAGAAAAACATCATGGGGTGGTGCGCATTGTATGGGTGTGTGTTACATTACATTCACTAGTATGAGTGAGAAAAACATCACGGGGTGGTGTGAATCGGAGGGTCTGTATTAGGATAGGCAGTGAGTGGCAATGTAGGATGGAGAAAAGCACCGCGGGGTGGTCAGCATGGGGAGGTCCGGGAACATGCAGTGGCAATGTAGGATAGGTTTCTGAAAAACATCGCGGGGTGGTGCGCATTGTATGGCTGTGTGTTACATTACATTCACTAGTAGGAGTGAGAAAAATATTACGGGGTGGTGCGCATTGTATGGGTGTGTGTTATATTACATTCACTAGTAGGAGTGAGAAAATCATCACGGGGTGGTGTGAATCGGAGGGTCTGAATTAGGATAGGCAGTGAGTGGCAATGTTGGATGGAGAAAAGCACCGCGGGGTGGTCAGCATGGGGAGGTCAGGGAACATGCAGTGGCAATGTAGGATAGGTTTGTGAAATCATCGCGGGGTGGTGCGCATTGTATGGGTGTGTGTTACATTACATTCACTAGTAGGAGTGAGAAAAACATCACGGGGTGGTGCGCATTGTATGGGTGTGTGTTACATTACATTCACTAGTAGGAGTGAGAAAAACATCACGGGGTGGTGCGCATTGTATGGGTGTGTGTTACATTACATTCACTAGTAGGAGTGAGAAAAACATCACGGGGTGGTGCGCATTGTATGGGTGTGTGTTACATTACATTCACTAGTAGAAGTGAGAAAAGCATCACGGTGTGGTGTGAATCGGAGGGTCTGAATTAGGATAGGCAGTGTGTGGCAATGTAGGATGGAGAAAAGCACCGCGGGGTGGTCAGCATGGGGAGGTCAGGGAACATGCAGTGGCAATGTAGGATAGGTTTCTGAAAAACATCGCGGGGTTGTGCGCATTGTATGGGTGTGTGTTACATTACATTCACTAGTAGGAGTGAGAAAAACATCACGGGGTGGTGTGCATTGTATGGGTGTGTGTTACATTACATTCACTAGTAGGAGTGAGAAAAACATCACGGGGTGGTGTGAATCGGAGGGTCTGAAATTTGATAGGCAGTGAGTGGCAATGTAGGATGGAGAAAAGCACCGCGGGTTGGTCAGCATGGGGAGGTCAGGGAACATGTAGTGGCAATGGAGGATAGGTTTCTGAAAAACATCGCGGGGTGGTGCGCATTGTATTGGTGTGTGTTACATTAAATTCACTAGTAGGAGTGAGAAAAACATCACGGGTTGGTGCGCATTGTATGGGTATGTATTACATTACATTCACTAGTAGGAGTGAGAAAAACATCACGGGGTGGTGCGCATTGAATGGGTGTGTGTTACATTACATTCACTAGTAGGAGTGAGAAAAACATCACCCGGTGGTGCGCATTGAATGGGTGTGTGTTACATTACATTCACTAGTAGGAGTGAGAAAAACATCACGGGGTGGTGCGCATTGTATGGGTGTGTGTTACATTACATTCAATAGTAGGAGTGAGAAAAACATCATGGGGTTGTGTGAATCGGAGGGTCTGAATTGGGATAGGCAGTGAGTGACAATGTAGGATGGAGAAAAGAACCGCGGGGTGGTCAGCATGGGGAGGTAAAGGAACATGCAGTGGCAATGTAGGATAGGTTTCTGAAAAACATCGCAGGGTGGTGCGCATGGTATGGGTGTGTGTTACATTACATTCACTAGTAGGAGTGAGAAAAACATCACGGGGCGGTGCACATTGTATGGGTGTGTTTTACATTACATTCACTAGTAGGAGTGAGAAAAACATCACGGTGCGGTGCGCATTGTATGGGTGTGTGTTACATTTCATTCACTAGTAGGAGTGAGAAAAATATCACGGGGTGGTGCGCATTGTATGGGTGTGTGTTACATTACATTCACTAGTAGGAGTGAGAAAAACATCACGGGGTGGTGGGAATCGGAGGGTCTGAATTAGGATAGGCAGTGAGTGGCAATGTAGGATGGAGAAAAGCACCGCGGGGGGGTCAGCATGGGGAGGTCAGGGAACATGCAGTGGCAATGAAGGATAGGTTTCTGAAAAATATCGCGGGGTGGTGCGCATTGTATGGGTGTGTGTTACATTACATTCACTAGTAGGAGTGAGAAAAACATCACGGGGTGGTGCGCATTTTATGGGTGTGTGTTACATTACATTCACTAGTAGGAGTGAGAAAACATCACGGGGTGGTGCGCATTGTATGGGTGTGTGTTACATTACATTCACTAGTAGGAGTGAGAAAAACATCACGGGGTGGTGGGAATCGGAGTGTCTGAATTAGGATAGGCAGTGAGTGGCAATGTAGGATGGAGAAAAGCACCACAGGGTGGTCAGCATGGGGAGGTCAGGGAACATGCAGTGGCAATTTAGGATAGGTTTCTGAAAAACATCGCGGGGTGGTGCGCATTGTATGGGTGTGTGTTACATTACATTCACTAGTAGGAGTGAGAAAAACATCACGGGGTGGTGCGGATTGTATGGGTGTGTGTTACATTACATTCACTAGAAGGAGTGAGAAAAACATCATGGGGTGGTGCGCAATGTATGGGTGTGTGTTACATTACATTCACTAGTAGGAGTGAGAAAAACATCACGGGGTGGTGCGCATTGTATGGGTGTGTGTTACATTACATTCACTAGTAGGAGTGAGAAAAACATCACGGGGTTGTGTGAATCGGAGGGTCGAATTAGGATAGGCAGTGAGTGGCAATGTAGGATGGAGAAAAGCACCGCGGGGTGGTCAGCATGGGGAGGTAAGGGAACATGCGGTGGCAATGTAGGATATGTTTCTGAAAAACATCGCGGCGTGGTACGCATTGTATGGGTGTGTGTTACATTACATTCACTAGTAGGAGTGAGAAAAACATCACGGGGTGGTGTGAATCGGAGGGTCTGAATTAGGATAGGCAGTGAGTGGCAATGTAGGATGGAGAAAAGCACCGCGGGGTGGTCAGCATGGGGAAGTTAGGGAACATGCAGTGGCAATATTGGATAGGTTTTTGAAAAACATCACGGGGTGGTGCGCATTGTATGGGTGTGTGTTACATTACATTCACTAGTAGGAGTGAGAAAAACATCACGGGGTGGTGTGCATTGTATGGGTGTGTGTTACATTACATTCACTAGTAGGAGTGAGAAAAACATCACGGGGTGGTGCGCATTTTATGGGTGTGTGTTTCATTACATTCACTAGTAGGAGTGAGAAAAACATCACGGCGTGGTGGGAATGGGAGGGTCTGAATTAGGATAGGCAGTGAGTGGCAATGTAGGATGGTGAAAAGCACCGCGGGGTGGTCAGCATGGGGAGGTCAGGGAACATGCAGTGGCAATGCAGGATATGTTTCTGAAAAACATCGCGGGGTGGTGCGCATTGTATGGGTGTGTGTTACATTACATTCACTAGTAGGAGTGAGAAAAACATCACGGCGTGGTGCGCATTGTATGGGTGTGTGTTACATTACATTCACTAGTAGGAGTGAGAAAAACATCACGAGGTGGTGCGCATTGTATGGGTGTGTGTTACATTACATTCACTAGTACGAGTGAGAAAAACATCACGGGGTGGTGTGAATCCGAGGGTCTGAATTAGGATAGGCAGTGAGTGGCAATGTTGGATGGAGAAAAGCACCGCGGGGTGGTCAACATGGGGAGGTCAGGGAACATGCAGTGGCAATTTAGGAAAGGTTTCTGAAAAACATCGCGGGGTGGTGCGCACTGTATGGGTGTGTGTTACATTACATTCACTAGTAGGAGTGAGAAAAACATTACGGGGTGGTGCGCATTGTATGGGTGTGTGTTACATTACATTCACTAGTAGGAGTGAGAAAAACATCACGGGGTGGTGCGGATTGTATGGGTGTGTGTTACATTACATTCACTAGTAGGAGTGAGAAAAACATCACGGTGTGGTGCGCATTGTATGGGTGTGTGTTACATTACATTCACTAGGAGGAGTGAGAAAAGCATCACGGGGTGGTGTGAATCGGAGGGTCGGAATTAGGATAGGCAGTGAGTGGCAATGTAGGATGGAGAAAAGCACCGCGGGGAGATCAGCATGGGGAGGTCAGGGAACATGCAGTGGCAATGTAGGATAGGTTTCTGAAAAACATCGCGGGGTTGTGCGCATTGTATGGGTGTGTGTTACATTACATTCACTAGTAGGAGTGAGAAAAACATCACGGGGTGGTGCGCATTGTATGGGTGTGTGTTATATTACATTCCCTAGTAGGAGTGAGAAAAACATCACCGGGTGGTGCGCATTGAATGGGTGTGTGTTACATTACATTCACTAGTAGGAGTGAGAAAAACTTCACGGGGTGGTGCGCATTGTATGGGTGTGTGTTACATTACATTCACTAGTAGGAGTGAGAAAAACATCACGGGGTTGTGTGAATCGGAGGGTCTGAATTAGGATAGGCAGTGAGTGGAAATGTAGGATGGAGAAAAGCACCGCGTGGTGGTCCGCATGGGGAGGTAAGGGAACATGCAGTGGCAATGTAGGATAGGTTTCTGAAAAACATCGCGGCGTGGTGCGCATTGTATGGGTGTGTGTTACATTACATTCACTAGTAGGAGTGAGAAAAACATCACGGGGTGGTGCGCATTGTATGGGTGTGTGTTACATTACATTCACTAGTAGGAGTGAGAAAAACATCGCGGGGTGGTGCGCATTGTATGGGTGTGTGTTACATTACATTCACTAGTAGGAGTGAGAAAAATATCACGGGGTGGTGCGCATTGTATGGGTGTGTGTTACATTACATTCACTAGTAGGAGTGAGAAAAACATCACGGGGTGGTGGGTATCGGAGGGTCTGAATTAGGATAGGCAGTGAGTGGCAATGTAGGATGGAGAAAATCACCGCGGGGTGGTCAGCATTGGGAGGTCAGGGAACATGCAGTGGCAATGTACGATAGGTTTCTGAAAAACATCGCGGGGTGGTGCGCATTGTATGGGTGTGTGTTACATTACATTCACTAGTAGGAGTGAAAAAAACATCATGGGGTGGTGCGCATTGTATGGGTGTGTTTTACATTACATTCACTAGTAGGAGTGAGAAAAACATCACGGGGTGGTTTGAATCGGAGGGTCTGAATTAGGATAGGCAGTGAGTGGCAATGTAGGATGGAGAAAAGCACCGCGGGGTGGTCAACATCGGGAGGTCGGGGAACATGCAGTGGCAATGTAGGATAGGTTTCTGAAAAACATCGCGGGGTGGTGCGCATTGTATGGGTGTGTGTTACATTACACTCACTAGAAGGAGTGAGAAAAACATCACGGGGTGGTGCACATTGTATGGGTGTGTGTTACATTACATTCACTAGTAGGAGTGAGAAAAACATCACGGGGTGGTGCGCATTGTATGGGTGTGTGTTACATTACATTCACTAGTAGGAGTGAGAAAAACATCACGGGGTGGTGCGCATTGTATGGGTGTGTGTTACATTACATTCACTAGTAGGAGTGAGAAAAATCACGGGGTGGTGCGCATTGTATGGGTGTGTGTTACATTACATTCACTAGTAGGAGTGAGAAAAACATCACGGGGTTGTGCGCATTGTATGGGTGTGTGTTACATTACATTCACTAGTAGGAGTGAGAAAAACATCACGGGGTGGTGCACATTGTATGGGTGTGGGTTACATTACATTCACTAGTAGGAGTGAGAAAAACATCACGGGGTGGTGCACATTGTATGGGTGTGGGTTACATTACATTCACTAGTAGGAGTGAGAAAAACATCACGGGGTGGTGCGCATTGTATGGGTATGGGGTACATTACATTCACTAGTAGGAGTGAGAAAAACATCACGGGGTGGTGCGCATTGTATGGGTGTGTGTTACATTACATTCAATAGTAGGAGTGAGAAAAACATCACGGGGTGGTGCGCATTGTATGGGTGTGTGTTACATTACATTCACTAGTAGGAGTGAGAAAAACATCGCGGTGCGGTGCGCATTGTATGGGTGCGTGTTACATTACATTCACTAGTAGGAGTGAGAAAAACATCGCGGGGTGGTGCGCATTGTATGGGTGTGTGTTACATTACATTCACTAGTAGGAGTGAGAAAAACATCGCGGGGTGGTGCGCATTGTATGGGTGTGTGTTACATTACATTCACTAGTAGGAGTGAGAAAAATATCACGGGGTGGTGCGCATTGTATGGGTGTGTGTTACATTACATTCACTAGGAGGAGTGAGAAAAGCATCACGGGGTGGTGTGAATCGGAGGGTCGGAATTAGGATAGGCAGTGAGTGGCAATGTAGGATGGAGAAAAGCACCGCGGGGAGATCAGCATGGGGAGGTCAGGGAACATGCAGTGGCAATGTAGGATAGGTTTCTGAAAAACATCGCGGGGTGGTGCGCATTGTATGGGTGTGTGTTACATTACATTCACTAGTAGGAGTGAGAAAAACATCACGGTGTGGTGCGCATTGTATGGGTGTGTGTTACATTACATTCACTAGTAGGAGTGAGAAAAACATCACGGGGTGGAGCGCATTGTATGGGAGTATGTTACATTACATTCACTAGTAGGAGGGCGAAAAACATCACGGGGTGGTGCGCATTGTATGGGTGTGTGTTACATTGCATTCACTAGAGGGGTGAGAAAAACATCACGGGATGGTGCGCATTGTATGGGTGTGTGTTACATTACATTCACTAGTAGGAGTGAGAAAAACATCACGGTGTGGTGCGCATTGTATGGGTGTGTGTTCCGTTACATTCACTAGTAGGAGTGAGAAAATCATCACGGTGTGGTGCACATTTTATAGGTGTGTGTTACATTACATTCACTAGTAGGACTGAGAAAAACATCACGGGGTTGTGGGAATCGGAGGATCTGAATTAGGATAGGTAGTGAGTGGCAATGTAGGATGGAGAAAAGCACCGCGGTGTGGTCAGCATGGGGAGGTCAGGGAACATGCAGTAGCAATGTAGGTTAGGTTTCTGAAAAACATCGTGGGGTGGTGCGCATTGTATGGGTGTGTGTTACATTACATTCACTAGTAGGAGTGAAAAAAACATCACGGGGTGGTGCACATTGTATGGGTGTGGGTTACATTACATTCACTAGTAGGAGTGAGAAAAACATCACGGGGTGGTGCGCATTGTATGGGTGTGTGTTACATTACATTCACTAGTAGGAGTGAGAAAAACATCACGGGGTGGTGCGCATTTTATGGGTGTGTGTTACATTACATTCACTAGTAGGAGTGAGAAAAACATCGCGGGGCGGTGCGCATTGTATGGGTGCGTGTTACATTACATTCACTAGTAGGAGTGAGAAAAACATCGCGGGGTGGTGCGCATTGTATGTGTATGTGTTACATTACATTCACTAGTAGGAGTGAGAAAAACATCGCGGGGTGGTGTGCATTGTATGGGTGTGTGTTACATTACATTCACTAGTAGGAGTGAGAAAAATATCACGGGGTGGTGCGCATTGTATGGGTGTGTGTTACATTACATTCACTAGTAGGAGTGAGAAAAACATCACGGGGTGGTGGGTATCAGAGGGTCTGAATTAGGATAGGCAGTGAATGGCAATGTAGGATGGAGAAAATCACCGCGGGGTGGTCAGCATTGGGAGGTCAGGGAACATGCAGTGGCAATGTACGATAGGTTTCTGAAAAACATCGCGGTTTGGTGCGCATTGTATGGGTGTGTGTTACATTACATTCACTAGTAGGAGTGAAAAACACATCATGGGGTGGTGCGCATTGTATGGGTGTGTGTTACATTACATTAACTAGTAGGAGTGAGAAAAACATCACGGGGTGGTGTGAATCGGAGGGTCTGAATTAGAATAGGCAGTGAGTGGCAATGTAGGATGGAGAAAAGCAGCGCCGGGTGGTCAGCATGGGGAGGTCAGGGAACATGCAGTGGCAATGTAGGATAGATTTCTGAAAAACATCGTGGGGTGGTTGGCATTGTATGGGTGTGTGTTACATTACATTCACTAGTAGGAGTGAGAAAAACATCACGGGGTTGTGCGCATTGTATGGGTTTGGGTTACATTACATTCATTAGTAGGAGTGAGAAAAACATCACGGGGAGGTGCGCATTGTATGGGTGTGTGTTACATTACATTCACTAGTAGGAGTGAGCAAAACATCACGGGGTGGTGCGCATTGTATGGGTGTGTGTTACATTACATTCACTAGTAGGAGTGAGAAAAACATCACGTGGTGGTGCGCATAGTATGGGTGTGTGTTACTTTGCATTCACTAGTAGGAGTGAGAAAAACACCGCGGGGTGGTGCGCATTGTATGGGTGTGTGTTACATGACATTCACTAGTAGGAGTGAGAAAAACATCACGGGATGGTGGGAATCGGAGGGTCTGAATTAGGATAGGCAGTGAGTGGCAATGTAGGATGGAGAAAAGCACCGCCGGGTGGTCAGCATGAGGAGGTCAGGGAACATGCAGTGGCAATGTAGGATAGGTTTCTGAAAAACATCGCGGGGTGGTGCGCATTGTATGGGTGTGTGTTACATTACATTCACTATTAGGAGTGAGAAAAACATCACGGTGTGGTGCGCATTGTATGGGTGTGTGTTACATTACATTCACTAGTAGGAGTGCGAAAAACATCACGGGGTGGAGCGCATTGTGTGGGTGTATGTTACATTACATTCACTAGTAGGAGGGCGAAAAACACCACGGGGTGGTGCGCATTGTATGGGTGTGTGTTACATTGCATTCACTAGTAGGAGTGAGAAAAACATCACGGGGTGGTGCGCATTGTATGGGTGTGTGTTACATTATATTCACTAGTAGGAGTGAGAAAAACATCACGCGGTGGTGCGCATTGTATGGGTGTGTGTTACATTACATTCACTAGTAGGAGTGAGAAAAACATCACGCGGTGGTGCGCATTGTATGTTTGTGTGTTACATTACATTCACTAGTAGGAGTGAGAAAAACATCACGGGGTGGTTCGCATTGTATGGGTGTGTGTTACATTATATTCACTAGTAGGAGTGAGAAAAACATCACGCGGTGGTGCGCATTGTATGGGTGTGTGTTACATTACATTCACTAGTAGGAGTGAGAAAAGCATCACGGGGTGGTGCGCATTGTATGGGTGTGTGTTACATTACATTCACTAGTAGGAGTGAGAAAAACATCACAGGGTGGTGCGCATTGTATGGGTGTGTGTTACATTACATTCACTAGTAGGAGTGAGAAAAACATCACGGGGTGGTGCGCATTGTATGGGTGTGTGTTACATTACATTCACTAGTAGGAGTGAGAAAAACATCACGGGGTGGTGCGCATTGTATGGGTGTGTGTTACATTACATTCACTAGTAGGAGTGAGAAAAACATCACGGGGTGGTGCGCATTGTAAGGGTGTGTGTTACATTATATTCACAATTAGGAGTGAGAAAAACATCACGGGGTGGTGCGCATTGTATGGGTGTGTGTTACATTAGATTCACTAGTAAGAGTGAGAAAAACATCACGGGGTGGTGCGCATTGTATGGGTGTGTGTTACATTACATACACTAGTAGGAGTGAGAAAAACATCACGGGGTGTAGCGCATTGTATGGGTGTGTGTTACATTACATTCACTAGTAGGAGTGAGAAAAACATCACGGGGTTGTGCGCATTGTATGGGTGTGTGTTACATTACATTCACTAGTAGGAGTGAGAAAAACATCACGGGGTGGTGCGCCTTGTATGGGTGTGTGTTACATTACATTCACTAGTAGGAGTGAGAAAAACATCACGGGGTGGTGCGCATTGTATGGGTGTGTGTTACATTACATTCAATAGTAGGAGTGAGAAAAACATCACGGGGTGGTGCGCATTGTATGGGTGTGTGTTACATTACATTCACTAGTAGGAGTGAGAAAAACATCACGGGGTGGTGCGCATTGTATGGGTGTGTGTTACATTACATTCAATACTAGGAGTGAGAAAAACATCACGGGGTGTTGCGCATTGTATGGGTGTTTGTTACATTACATTCACTACTAGGAGTGAGAAAAACATCACGGGGTGGTGTGAATCGGAGAGTCTGAATTAGGATAGGCAGTGAGTGGCAATGTAGGATGGAGAAAAGCACCGCGGGGTGGTCAGCATGGGGAGGTCAGGGAACATGCAGTGGCAATGTAGGATAGGTTTCTGAAAAACATCGCGGGGTGGTGCGTATTGTATTGGTGTGTGTTACATTACATTCACTAGTAGGAGTGAGAAAAACATCACGGGGTGGTGTGCATTGTATGGGTGTGTGTTACATTAGATTCACTAGTAGGAGTGGGAAAAACATCACGGGGTGGTGCGCATTGTATGGGTGTGTGTTACATTTCATTCACTAGTAGGAGTGAGAAAAACATCACGGGGTGGTGCACATTGTATGGGTGTGTGTTACATTACATTCACTAGTAGGAGTGAGAAAAACATCACGGGGTGGTGCGCATTGTATGGGTGTGTGTTACATTACATTCACTAGTAGGAGTGAGAAAAACATCATGGGGTGGTTTGAATCGGAGGGTCTGAATTAGGATAGGCAGTGATTGGCAATGTAGGATGGAGAAAAGCACCGCGGGGTGGTCAGCATGTGGAGGTCAGGGAACGTGCAGTGGCAATGTAGGAGAGGTTTCTGAAAAACATCGCGGGGTGGTGCGCATTGTATGGGTGTGTGTTACATTAGATTCACTAGTAGGAGTGAGAAAAACATCACAGGGTCGTGCGCATTGTATGGGTGTGTGTTACATTACATTCACTAGTAGGAGTGAGAAAAACATCACGGGGTGGTGCGCATTGTATGGGTGTGTGTTACATTAGATTCATTAGTAGGAGTGAGAAAAACATCACGGGGTGGTGCGCATTGCATGGGTGTGTGTTACATTACATTCACTAGTAGGAGTGAAAAAAACATTACGGGGTGGTGTGCATTGTATGGGTGTGTGTTACATTACATTCACTAGTAGGAGTGAGAAAAACATCACGGGGTGGTGAGCATTGTATGGGTGTGTGTTACATTACATTCACTAGTAGGAGTGAGAAAAACATCACGGGGTGGTGCGCATTGTATGGGTGTGTGTTACATTACATTCACTAGTAGGAGTGAGGAAAACATCACGGGGTGGTGCGCATTGTATGGGTGTGTGTTACATTACATTCACTACAAGGAGTGAGAAAAACATCACGGGGTGGTGTGAATCGGATGCTCTGAATTAGGATAAGCAGTGAGTGGCAATGTAGGATGGAGAAAAGCACCGCGGGGTGGTCAGCATGGGGAGGTCAGGGAACATGCAGTGGCAATGTAGGATAGGTTTCTGAAAAACATCGCGGGGTGGTGCGCATTGTATGGGTGTGTGTTACATTAGATTCACTAGAAGGAGTGAGAAAAACATCACGGGGTGGTGCGCATTGTATGGGTGTGTGTTACATTACATTCACTAATAGGAGTGAGAAAAACATCACAGGGTGGTGCGCATTGTATGGGTGTGTGTTACATTACATTCACTAGTAGGAGTGAGAAAAACATCCTGCGGTGGTGCGCATTGTATGGGTGTGTGTTACATTACATTCACTAGTAGGAGTGAGAAAAACATCACGAGGTGGTGTGAATCGGAGGGTCTGAATTAGGATAGGCAGTGATTGGCAATGTAGGATGGAGAAAATCACCGCGGGGTGGTCAGCATGGGGAGGTCAGGGAACATGCAGTGGCAATGTAGGATAGGTTTCTGAAAATCATCGCGGGTTGGTGCGCATTGTATGGGTGTGTGTTACATTACATTCATTAGTAGGAGAGAGAAAAAACATCACGGGGTGGTGCGCATTGCATGGGTGTGTGTTACATTACATTCATTAATAGGAGTGAGAAAACATCACGGGGTGGTGCGCGTTGTATGCGTGTGTGTTACATTACATACACTAGTAGGAGTGAGAAAAACATCACGGGGTGGTGCGCATTGTATGGGTGTGTGTTACATTACATTCACTAGTAGGAGTGAGAAAAACATCACGGGGTTGTGCGCATTGTATGGGTGTGTGTTACATTACATTCACCAGTAGGAGTGAGAAAAACATCACGGGGTGGTGCGCATTCTATGGGTGTGTGTTACATTACATTCACTAGTAGGAGTGAGAAAAACATCACGGGGTGGTGCGCATTGTATGGGTGTGTGTTACATTACATTCACCAGTAGGAGTGAGAAAAACATCACGGGGTGGTGCGCATTGTATGGGTGTGTGTTACATTACATTCACTACTAGGAGTGAGAAAAACATCACGGGGTGGTGTGAATCGAAGGGTCTGAATTAGGATAGGCAGTGAGTGGCAATGTAGGATGGAGAAAAGCACCGCAGGGTGGTCAGCATGGGGAGGTCAGGGAACATGCAGTGGCAATGTAGGATAGGTTTGTGAAAAACATCGCGGTGTGGTGCGCATTGTATGGGTGTGTGTTACATTACATTCACTAGTAGGAGTGAGAAAAACATCACGGGGTGGTGCGCATTGTATGGGTGTGTGTTACATTACATTCACTAGTAGTAGTGAGAAAAACATCACGGGGTGGTGCGCATTGTATGGGTGTGTGTTACATTACATTCACTAGTAGGAGTGAGAAAAACATCACGGGGTGGTGCGCATTGTATGGGTGTGTGTTGCATTACATTCACTAGTAGGAGTGAGAAAAACATCACGCGGTGGTGCGTATTGTATTGGTGTGTGTTGCATTACATTCACTAGTAGGAGTGAGAAAAACATCCCGGGGTGGTGCGCATTTTATGGGTGTGTGTTACATTACATTCACTAGTAGGAGTGAGAAAAACATCACGGGGTGGTGCGCATTGTATGGGTGTGTGTTACATTACATTCACTACTAGGAGTGAGAAAAATATCACGGGGTGGTGCGCATTGTATGGGTGTGTGTTACATTACATTCACTACTAGGAGTGAGAAAAATATCACGGGGTGGTGCGCATTGTATGGGTGTGTGTTACATTACATTCACTACTAGGAGTGAGAAAAACATCACGGGGTAGTGTGAATCGGAGAGTCTGAATTAGGATAGGCAGTGAGTGGCAATGTAGGATGGAGAAAAGCACCGCGGGGTGGTCAGCATGGGGAGGTCAGGGAACATGCAGTGGCAATGTAGGATAGGTTTCTGAAAAACATCGCGGGGTGGTGCGTGTTGTATAGGTGTGTGTTACATTACATTCACTAGTAGTAGTGAGAAAAACATCACGGTGTGGTGCGCATTGTATGGGTGTGTGTTACATTACATTCACTAGTACCAGTGAGAAAATAATCTCCGGGTGGTGCGCATTGTATGGGTGTGTGTTACATTAGATTCACTAGTAGGAGTGAGAAAAACATCACGGGGAGGTGCGCATTGTATGGGTGTGAGTTACATTACATTCACTAATAGGAGTGAGAAAAACATCACGGGGTGGTGCGCATTGTATGGGTGTGTGTTACATTACATTCACTAGTAGGAGTGAGAAAAACATCACGGGGTCGTGCGCATTTTATGGGTGTGTGTTACATTAGATTCACTAGTAGGAGTGAGAAAAACATCACGGGGTGTTGCGCATTGTATGGGTGTGTGTTACATTACATTCACTAGTAGGAGTGAGAAAAACATCACGGGGTGGTGCGCATTGTATGGGTGTGTGTTACATTACATTCACTAGTAGGAGTGAGAAAAACATCACGGGGTGGTGCGCATTGTATGGGTGTGTGTTACATTACATTCACTACTAGGAGTGAGAAAAACATCACGGGGTGGTGCGCATTGTATGGGTGTGTGTTACATTACATTCACTAGTAGGAGTGAGAAAAACATCACGGGGAGGTGCGCATTGTATGGGTGTGAGTTACATTACATTCACTAATAGGAGTGAGAAAAACATCACGGGGTGGTGCGCATTTTATGGGTGTGTGTTACATTACATTCACTAGTAGGAGTGAGAAAAACATCACGGGGTGGTGCGCATTGTATGGGTGTGTGTTACATTACATTCACTACTAGGAGTGAGAAAAACATCACGGGGTGGTGCGCATTGTATGGGTGTGTGTTACATTACATTCACTATTATGAGTGAGAAAAACATCGCGGGGTGGTGCGTATTGTATGGGTGTGTGTTACATTACATTCACTAGTAGGAGTGAGAAAAACATGACGGGGTGGTGCGCATTGTATGGGCGTGTGTCACGTTACATTCACTAGTAGGAGTGAGAAAAACATCACGGGGTGGTGCGCATTGTATGGGTGTGTGTCACGTTTCATTCACTAGTAGGAGTGAGAAAAACATCACGGGCTGGTGCGCATTGTATGGGTGTGTGTCACATTACATTCACTAGTAGGAGTGAGAAAAACATCACGGGGTGGTGCGCATTGTATGGGTGTTTGTCACATCACATTCACTAGTAGGAGTGAGAAAAACATCAAGGGGTGGTGTGCATTGTATGGGTGTGTGGAACATTACATTCACTAGTAGGAGTGAGAAAAACATCACGGGGTGGTGCGCATTGTATGTGTGTGTGTCACATTACTTTCACTAGTAGGAGTGAGAAAAACATCACGGGTTGGTGCGCATTGTATGGGTGTGTGTCACATTACATTCACTAGTAGGAGTGAGAAAAACATCACGGGGTGGTGCGCATTGTATGGGTGTGTGTCACATTACATTCACTAGTAGGAGTGAGAAAAACATCACGGGGTGGTGCGCATTGTATGGGTGTGTGTCACATTACATTCACTAGTAGGAGTGAGAAAAACATCACGGGGTGGTGCGCATTGTATGGGTGTGTGGAACATTACATTCACTAGTAGGAGTGAGAAAAACATCACGGGGTGGTGCGCATTGTATGGGTGTGTGTCAAATTACACTCACTGGTAGGAGTGAGAAAAACATCACGGGGTGGTGCGCATTGTATGGTTGTGTGTCACATTACATTCACTGGTAGGAGTGAGAAAAACATCACGGGGTGGTGCGCATTGTATGGGTGTGTGTTACATTACATTCACTAGTAGGATTGAGAAAAACATCACGGGGTGGTGTGAATCGGAGGGTCTGAATTAGGATAGGCAGTGATTGGCAATGTAGGATGGAGAAAATCACCGCGGGGTGGTCAGCATGGGGAGGTCAGGGAACATGCAGTGGCAATGTAGGATAGGTTTCTGAAAATCATCGCGGGTTGGTGCGCATTGTATGGGTGTGTGTTACATTACATTCATTAGTAGGAGAGAGAAAAAACATCACGGGGTGGTGCGCATTGCATGGGTGTGTGTTACATTACATTCATTAATAGGAGTGAGAAAACATCACGGGGTGGTGCACGTTGTATGCGTGTGTGTTACATTACATACACTAGTAGGAGTGAGAAAAACATCACGGGGTGGTGCGCATTGTATGGGTGTGTGTTACATTACATTCACTAGTAGGAGTGAGAAAAACATCACGGGGTTGTGCGCATTGTATGGGTGTGTGTTACATTACATTCACCAGTAGGAGTGAGAAAAACATCACGGGGTGGTGCGCATTGTATGGGTGTGTATTACATTACATTCACTAGTAGGAGTGAGAAAAACATCACGGGGTGGTGCGCATTGTATGGGTGTGTGTTACATTACATTCACCAGTAGGAGTGAGAAAAACATCACGGGGTGGTGCGCATTGTATGGGTGTGTGTTACATTACATTCACTACTAGGAGTGAGAAAAACATCACGGGGTGGTGTGAATCGAAGGGTCTGAATTAGGATAGGCAGTGAGTGGCAATGTAGGATGGAGAAAAGCACCGCAGGGTGGTCAGCATGGGGAGGTCAGGGAAAATGCAGTGGCAATGTAGGATAGGTTTCTGAAAAACATCGCGGGGTGGTGCGCATTGTATGGGTGTGTGTTACATTACATTCACTAGTAGGAGTGAGAAAAACATCACGGGGTGGTGCGCATTGTATGGGTGTGTGTTACATTACATTCACTAGTAGTAGTGAGAAAAACATCACGGGGTGGTGTGCATTGTATGGGTGTGTGTTACATTACATTCACTAGTAGGAGTGAGAAAAACATCACGGGGTGGTGCGCATTGTATGGGTGTGTGTTGCATTACATTCACTAGTAGGAGTGAGAAAAACATCACGCGGTGGTGCGTATTGTATTGGTGTGTGTTGCATTACATTCACTAGTAGGAGTGAGAAAAACATCCCGGGGTGGTGCGCATTTTATGGGTGTGTGTTACATTACATTCACTAGTAGGAGTGAGAAAAACATCACGGGGTGGTGCGCATTGTATGGGTGTGTGTTACATTACATTCACTACTAGGAGTGAGAAAAATATCACGGGGTGGTGCGCATTGTATGGGTGTGTGTTACATTACATTCACTACTAGGAGTGAGAAAAATATCACGGGGTGGTGCGCATTGTATGGGTGTGTGTTACATTACATTCACTACTAGGAGTGAGAAAAACATCACGGGGTAGTGTGAATCGGAGAGTCTGAATTAGGATAGGCAGTGAGTGGCAATGTAGGATGGAGAAAAGCACCGCGGGGTGGTCAGCATGGGGAGGTCAGGGAACATGAAGTGGCAATGTAGGATAGGTTTCTGAAAAACATCGCGGGGTGGTGCGTGTTGTATAGGTGTGTGTTACGTTACATTCACTAGTAGTAGTGAGAAAAACATCACGGTGTGGTGCGCATTGTATGGGTGTGTGTTACATTACATTCACTAGTACCAGTGAGAAAATCATCTCCGGGTGGTGCGCATTGTATGGGTGTGTGTTACATTAGATTCACTAGTAGGAGTGAGAAAAATATCACGGGGAGGTGCGCATTGTATGGGTGTGAGTTACATTACATTCACTAATAGGAGTGAGAAAAACATCACGGGGTGGTGCGCATTGTATGGGTGTGTGTTACATTACATTCACTAGTAGGAGTGAGAAAAACATCACGGGGTCGTGCGCATTTTATGGGTGTGTGTTACATTAGATTCACTAGTAGGAGTGAGAAAAACATCACGGGTTGTTGCGCATTGTATGGGTGTGTGTTACATTACATTCACTAGTAGGAGTGAGAAAAACATGACGGGGTGGTGCACATTGTATGGGTGTGTGTCACGTTTCATTCACTAGTAGGAGTGAGAAAAACATCACGGGGTTGTGCGCATTGTATGGGTGTGTGTCACATTGCATTCACTAGTAGGAGTGAGAAAAACATCACGGGGTGGTGCGCATTGTATGGGTGTGTGTCACATCACATTCACTAGTAGGAGTGAGAAAAACATCAAGGGGTGGTGTGCATTGTATGGGTGTGTGGAACATTACATTCACTAGTAGGAGTGAGAAAAACATCACGGGGTGGTGCGCATTGTATGTGTGTGTGTCACATTACTTTCACTAGTAGGAGTGAGAAAAACATCACGGGTTGGTGCGCATTGTATGGGTGTGTGTCACATTACATTCACTAGTAGGAGTGAGAAAAACATCACGGGGTGGTGCGCATTGTATGGGTGTGTGTCACATTACATTCACTAGTAGGAGTGAGAAAAACATCACGGGGTGGTGCGCATTGTATGGGTGTGTGTCACATTACATTCACTAGTAGGAGTGAGAAAAACATCACGGGTTGGTGCGCATTGTATGGGTGTGTGGAACATTACATTCACTAGTAGGAGTGAGAAAAACATCACGGGGTGGTGCGCATTGTATGGGTGTGTGTCAAATTACACTCACTGGTAGGAGTGAGAAAAACATCACGGGGTGGTGCGCATTGTATGGGTGTGTGTCACATTACATTCACTGGTAGGAGTGAGAAAAACATCACGGGGTGGTGCGCATTGTATGGGTGTGTGTTACATTACATTCACTAGTAGGATTGAGAAAAACATCACGGGGTGGTGTGAATCGGAGGGTCTGAATTAGGATAGGCAGTGATTGGCAAAGTAGGATGGAGAAAAGCACCGCGGGGTGGTCAGCATTGCGAGGTCAGGGAACATGCAGTGGCAATGTACGATAGGTTTGTGAAAAACATCGTGGGGTGCTGCGCATTGTATGGGTGTGTGTTACATTACATTCACTAGTAGGAGTGAGAAAAACATCACGGGGTCGTGCGCATTGTATGGGTGTGTGTTACATTACATTCACTAGTAGGAGTGAGAAAAACATCAAGGGGTGGTGCGCATTGTATGGGTGTGTGTTACATTACATTCACTAGTAGTAGTGAGAAAAACATCACGGGGTGGTGCGCATTGTATGGGTGTGTGTTACATTACATTCACTACTAGGAGTGAGAAAAATATCACGGGGTGGTGCGCATTGTATGGGTGTGTGTTACATTACATTTACTACTAGGAGTGAGAAAAACATCACGGGGTGGTGTGAATCGGATGCTCTGAATTAGGATAAGCAGTGAGTGGCAATGTAGGATGGAGAAAAGCACCACGGGGTGGTCAGCATGGGGAGGTCAGGGAACATGCAGTTGCAATGTAGGATAGGTTTCTGAAAAACATCGCGGGGTGGTGCGCATTGTATGGGTGTGTGTTACATTAGATTCACTAGAAGGAGTGAGAAAAACATCACGGGGTGGTGCGCATTGTATGGGTGTGTGTTACATTACATTCACTAATAGGAGTGAGAAAAACATCACAGGGTGGTGCGCATTGTATGGGTGTGTGTTACATTACATTCACTAGTAGGAGTGAGAAAAACATCATGCGGTGGTGCGCATTGTATGGGTGTGTGTTACATTACATTCACTAGTAGGAGTGAGAAAAACATCACGAGGTGGTGTGAATCGGAGGGTCTGAATTAGGATAGGCAGTGATTGGCAATGTAGGATGGAGAAAATCACCGCGGGGTGGTCAGCATGGGGAGGTCAGGGAACATGCAGTGGCAATGTAGGATAGGTTTCTGAAAATCATCGCGGGTTGGTGCGCATTGTATGGGTGTGTGTTACATTACATTCATTAGTAGGAGTGAGAAAAACATCACGGGGTTGTGCGCATTGTATGGGTGTGTGTTACATTACATTCACTAGTAGGAGTGAGAAAAACATCACGGGGTGGTGCGCATTGTATGGGTGTGTGTTACATTACATTCACTAGTAGGAGTGAGAAAAACATCACGGGGTTGTGCGCATTGTATGGGTGTGTGTTACATTACATTCACTAGTAGGAGTGAGAAAAACATCACGGGGTGGTGCGCATTGTATGGGTGTGTGTTACATTACATTCACTAGTAGGAGTGAGAAAAACATCACGGGGTGGTGCGCATTGTATGGGTGTGTGTTACATTACATTCACCAGTAGGAGTGAGAAAAACATCACGGGGTGGTGCGCATTGTATGGGTGTGTGTTACATTACATTCACTACTAGGAGTGAGAAAAACATCACGGGGTGGTGTGAATCGAAGGGTCTGAATTAGGATAGGCAGTGAGTGGCAATGTAGGATGGAGAAAAGCACCGCAGGGTGGTCAGCATGGGGAGGTCAGGGAACATGCAGTGGCAATGTAGGATAGGTTTCTGAAAAACATCGCGGGGTGGTGCGCATTGTATGGGTGTGTGTTACATTACATTCACTAGTAGGAGTGAGAAAAACATCACGGGGTGGTGCGCATTGTATGGGTGTGTGTTACATTACATTCACTAGTAGTAGTGAGAAAAACATCACGGGGTGGTGCGCATTGTATGGGTGTGTGTTACATTACATTCACTAGTAGGAGTGAGAAAAACATCACGGGGTGGTGCGCATTGTATGGGTGTGTGTTGCATTACATTCACTAGTAGGAGTGAGAAAAACATCACGCGGTGGTGCGTATTGTATTGGTGTGTGTTGCATTACATTCACTAGTAGGAGTGAGAAAAACATCCCGGGGTGGTGCGCATTTTATGGGTGTGTGTTACATTACATTCACTAGTAGGAGTGAGAAAAACATCACGGGGTGGTGCGCATTGTATGGGTGTGTGTTACATTACATTCACTACTAGGAGTGAGAAAAATATCACGGGGTGGTGCGCATTGTATGGGTGTGTGTTACATTACATTCACTACTAGGAGTGAGAAAAATATCACGGGGTGGTGCGCATTGTATGGGTGTGTGTTACATTACATTCACTACTAGGAGTGAGAAAAACATCACGGGGTAGTGTGAATCGGAGAGTCTGAATTAGGATAGGCAGTGAGTGGCAATGTAGGATGGAGAAAATCACCGCGGGGTGGTCAGCATGGGGAGGTCAGGGAACATGCAGTGGCAATGTAGGATAGGTTTCTGAAAAACATCGCGGGGTGGTGCGTGTTGTATAGGTGTGTGTTACATTACATTCACTAGTAGTAGTGAGAAAAACATCACGGTGTGGTGCGCATTGTATGGGTGTGTGTTACATTACATTCACTAGTACCAGTGAGAAAATCATCTCCGGGTGGTGCGCATTGTATGGGTGTGTGTTACATTAGATTCACTAGTAGGAGTGAGAAAAACATCACGGGGAGGTGCGCATTGTATGGGTGTGAGTTACATTACATTCACTAATAGGAGTGAGAAAAACATCACGGGGTGGTGCGCATTGTATGGGTGTGTGTTACATTACATTCACTAGTAGTAGTGAGAAAAACATCACGGGGTGGTGCGCATTGTATGGGTGTGTGTTACATTACATTCACTAGTAGGAGTGAGAAAAACATCACGGGGTGGTGCGCATTGTATGGGTGTGTGTTGCATTACATTCACTAGTAGGAGTGAGAAAAACATCACGCGGTGGTGCGTATTGTATTGGTGTGTGTTGCATTACATTCACTAGTAGGAGTGAGAAAAACATCCCGGGGTGGTGCGCATTTTATGGGTGTGTGTTACATTACATTCACTAGTAGGAGTGAGAAAAACATCACGGGGTGGTGCGCATTGTATGGGTGTGTGTTACATTACATTCACTACTAGGAGTGAGAAAAATATCACGGGGTGGTGCGCATTGTATGGGTGTGTGTTACATTACATTCACTACTAGGAGTGAGAAAAATATCACGGGGTGGTGCGCATTGTATGGGTGTGTGTTACATTACATTCACTACTAGGAGTGAGAAAAACATCACGGGGTAGTGTGAATCGGAGAGTCTGAATTAGGATAGGCAGTGAGTGGCAATGTAGGATGGAGAAAAGCACCGCGGGGTGGTCAGCATGGGGAGGTCAGGGAACATGCAGTGGCAATGTAGGATAGGTTTCTGAAAAACATCGCGGGGTGGTGCGTGTTGTATAGGTGTGTGTTACATTACATTCACTAGTAGTAGTGAGAAAAACATCACGGTGTGGTGCGCATTGTATGGGTGTGTGTTACATTACATTCACTAGTACCAGTGAGAAAATCATCTCCGGGTGGTGCGCATTGTATGGGTGTGTGTTACATTAGATTCACTAGTAGGAGTGAGAAAAACATCACGGGGAGGTGCGCATTGTATGGGTGTGAGTTACATTACATTCACTAATAGGAGTGAGAAAAACATCACGGGGTGGTGCGCATTGTATGGGTGTGTGTTACATTTCATTCACTAGTAGGAGTGAGAAAAACATCACGGGGACGTGCGCATTTTATGGGTGTGTGTTACATTAGATTCACTAGTAGGAGTGAGAAAAACATCACGGGGTGTGGCGCATTGTATGGGTGTGTGTTACATTACATTCACTAGTAGGAGTGAGAAAAACATTACGGGGTGGTGCGCATTGTATGGGTGTGTGTTACATTACATTCACTAGTAGGAGTGAGAAAAACATCACGGGGTGGTGCGCATTGTATGGGTGTGTGTTACATTACATTCACTACTAGGAGTGAGAAAAACATCACGGGGTGGTGCGCATTGTATGGGTGTGTGTTACATTACATTCACTAGTAGGAGTGAGAAAAACATCACGGGGAGGTGCGCATTGTATGGGTGTGAGTTACATTACATTCACTAATAGGAGTGAGAAAAACATCACGGGGTGGTGCGCATTTTATGGGTGTGTGTTACATTACATTCACTAGTAGGAGTGAGAAAAACATCACGGGGTGGTGCGCATTGTATGGGTGTGTGTTACATTACATTCACTACTAGGAGTGAGAAAAACATCACTGGGTGGTGCGCATTGTATGGGTGTGTGTTACATTACATTCACTAGTATGAGTGAGAAAAACATCGCGGGGTGGTGCGTATTGTATGGGTGTGTGTTACATTACATTCACTAGTAGGAGTGAGAAAAACATGACGGGGTGGTGCGCATTGTATGGGTGTGTGTCACGTTACATTCACTAGTAGGAGTGAGAAAAACATCACGGGGTGGTGCGCATTGTTTGGGTGTGTGTCACGTTTCATTCACTAGTAGGAGTGAGAAAAACATCACGGGCTGGTGCGCATTGTATGGGTGTGTGTCACATTACATTCACTAGTAGGAGTGAGAAAAACATCACGGGGTGGTGCGCATTGTATGGGTGTGTGTCACATCACATTCACTAGTAGGAGTGAGAAAAACATTAAGGGGTGGTGTGCATTGTATGGGTGTGTGGAACATTACATTCACTAGTAGGAGTGAGAAAAACATCACGGGGTGGTGCGCATTGTATGTGTGTGTGTCACATTACTTTCACTAGTAGGAGTGAGAAAAACATCACGGGTTGGTGCGCATTGTATGGGTGTGTGTCACATTACATTCACTAGTAGGAGTGAGAAAAACATCACGGGGTGGTGCGCATTGTATGGGTGTGTGTCACATTACATTCACTAGTAGGAGTGAGAAAAACATCACGGGGTGGTGCGCATTGTATGGGTGTGTGTCACATTACATTCACTAGTAGGAGTGAGAAAAACATCACGGGGTGGTGCGCATTGTATGGGTGTGTGGAACATTACATTCACTAGTAGGAGTGAGAAAAACATCACGGGGTGGTGCGCATTGTATGGGTGTGTGTCAAATTACACTCACTGGTAGGAGTGAGAAAAACATCACGGGGTGGTGCGCATTGTATGGGTGTGTGTCACATTACATTCACTGGTAGGAGTGAGAAAAACATCACGGGGTGGTGCGCATTGTATGGGTGTGTGTTACATTACATTCACTAGTAGGATTGAGAAAAACATCACGGGGTGGTGTGAATCGGAGGGTCTGAATTAGGATAGGCAGTGATTGGCAAAGTAGGATGGAGAAAAGCACCGCGGGGTGGTCAGCATGGGGAGTTCAGGGAACATGCAGTGGCAATGTACGATAGGTTTCTGAAAAACATCGCGGGGTGGTGCGCATTGTATGGGTGTGTGTTACATTACATTCTTTAGTAGGAGTGAGAAAAACATCACGGGGTCGTGCGCATTGTATGGGTGTGTGTTACATTACATTCACTAGTAGGAGTGAGAAAAACATCACGGGGTGGTGCGCATTGTATTGGTGTGTGTTACATTACATTCAATAGTAGTAGTGAGAAAAACATCACGGGGTGGTGCGCATTGTATGGGTGTGTGTTACATTACATTCACTACTAGGAGTGAGAAAAACATCACGGGGTGGTGCGCATTGTATGGGTGTGTGTTACATTACATTCACTAGTAGGAGTGAGAAAAACATCACGGGCTGGTGCGCATTGTATGGGTGTCTGTCACATTACATTCACTAGTAGGAGTGAGAAAAACATCACGGGGTGGTGCGCATCGTATGGGTGTGTGTCACATTACATTCACTAGTAGGAGTGAGAAAAACATCAAGGGGTGGTGTGCATTGTATGGGTGTGTGGAACATTACATTCACTAGTAGGAGTGAGAAAAACATCACGGGGTGGTGCGCATTGTATGTGTGTGTGTCACATTACATTCACTAGTAGGAGTGAGAAAAACATCACGGGGTGGTGCGCATTGTATGGGTGTGTGTCACATTACATTCACTATTAGGAGTGAGAAAAACATCACGGGGTGGTGCGCATTGTATGGGTGTGTGTCACATTACATTCACTAGTAGGAGTGAGAAAAACATCACGGGGTGGTGCGCATTGTATGGGTGTGTGTCACATTACATTCACTAGTAGGAGTGAGAAAAACATCACGGGGTTGTGCGCATTGTATGGGTGTGTGGAACATTACATTCACTAGTAGGAGTGAGAAAAACATCACGGGGTGGTGCGCATTGTATGGGTGGGTGTCACATTACACTCACTGGTAGGAGTGAGAAAAACATCACGGGGTGGTGCGCATTGTATGGGTGTGTGTCACATTACATTCACTGGTAGGAGTGAGAAAAACATCACGGGGTGGTGCGCATTGTATGGGAGTGTGTTACATTACATTCACTAGTAGGAGTGAGAAAAACCTCACGGGGTGGTGCGCATTGTATGGGTGGGTGTCACATTACACTCACTGGTAGGAGTGAGAAAAACATCACGGGGTGGTGCGCATTGTATGGGTGTGTGTCACATTACACTCACTGGTAGGAGTGAGAAAAACATCACGGGGTGGTGCGCATTGTATGGGAGTGTGTTACATTACATTCACTAGTAGGAGTGAGAAAAACCTCACGGGGTGGTGTGAATCGGAGGGTCTGAATTAGGATAGGCAGTGATTGGCAAAGTAGGATGGAGAAAAGCACCGCGGGGTGGTCAGCATGGGGAGGTCAGGGAACATGCAGTGGCAATGTAGGATAGGTTTCTGAAAAACATCGCGGGGTGGTGCGCATTGTATGGTTGTGTGTTACATTAGATTCACTAGTAGGAGTGAGAAAAACATCACGGGGTCGTGCGCATTGTATGGGTGTGTGTTACATTACATTCACTAGTAGGAGTGAGAAAAACATCACGGGGTGGTGCGCATTGTATGGGTGTGTGTTACATTACATTCACTAATAGTAGTGAGAAAATCATCATGGGGTGGTGCGCATTGTATGGGTGTGTGTTACATTACATTCACTAGTAGGAGTGAGAAAAACATCACGGGGTGGTGCGCATTGTATGGGTGTGTGTTACATTACATTCACTAGTAGGAGTGAGAAAAACATCACGGGGTGGTGCGCATTGTATGGGTGTGTGTTACATTACATTCACTAGTAGGAGTGAGAAAAACATCACGGGGTGGTGCGCATTGTATGGGTGTGTGTTACATTACATTCACTAGTAGGAGTGAGAAAAACATCACGGGGTGGTGCGCATTGTATGGGTGTGTGTCACATTACATTCACTAGTAGGAGTGAGAAAAACATCACGGGGTGGTGCTCATTGTATGGGTGTGTGTTACATTAGATTCACTAATAGGAGTGAGAAAAACATCACGGGGTGGTGTGAATCGGAGGGTCTGAATTAGGATAGGCAGTGAGTGGCAATGTAGGATGGAGAAAAGCACCGCGGGTGGTCAGCTTGGGGAGGTCAGGGAACATGCAGTGGCAATGTAGGATAGGTTTCTGAAAAACATCGAGGGGTGGTGCGCATTGTATGGGTGTGTGTTACGTTACATTCACTAGTAGGAGTGAGAAAAATATCACGGGGTGGTGCACATTGTATGGGTGTGTGTTACATTACATTCACTAGTAGGAGTGAGAAAAACATCACGGGGTGGTGTGCATTGTATGGGTGTGTGTTACATTACATTCACTACTAGGAGTGAGAAAAACATCACGGGGTGGTGTGAATCGGAGGGTCTGAATTAGGATAGGCAGTGAGTGGCAATGTAGGATGGAGAAAAGCACCGCGGGGTGGTCAGCATGGGGAGGTCAGGGAACATGCAGTGGCAATGTAGGATAGGTTTCTCAAAAACATCGCGGGGTGGTGCGCATTGTATGGGTGTGTGTTACATTAGATTCACTAGTAGCAGTGAGAAAAACATCACGGGGTGGTGTGAATCGGAGGGTCTGATTTAGGATAGGCAGTGATTGGCAATGTAGGATGGAGAAAAGCACCGCGGGGTGGTCAGCAAGGGGAGGTCAGTAACATGCAGTGGCAATGTAGGATAGGTTTCTGAAAAACATCGGGGGGTGGTCCGCATTGTATGGGTGTGTGTTACATTACATTCACTAGTAGGAGTGAGAAAAACATCACGGGGTGGTGCGCATTGTATGGGTGTGTGTTACATTACATTCACTAGTAGGAGTGAGAAAAACATCTCGGGGTGGTGCGCATTGTATGGGTGTGTGTTACATTACATTCACTAGTAGGAGTGAGAAAAACATCACGGGGTGGTGCGCATTGTATGGGTGTGTGTTACATTACTTTCACTAGTAGGAGTGAGAAAAACATCACGGGGTGGTGCGCATTGTATGGGTGTGTGTTACATTACTTTCACTAGTAGGAGTGAGAAAAACATCACGGGGTGGTGCGCATTGTATGGGTGTGTGTTACATTACATTCACTAGTAGGAGTGAGAAAAACATCACGGGGTGGTGCGCATTGTATGGGTGTGTGTTACATAACATTCACTAGTAGGAGTGAGAAAAACATCACGGGGTGGTGCGCATTGTGTGGGTGTGTGTTACATTACATTCACTAGTAGGAGTGAGAAAAACATCACGGGGTCGTGCGCATTGTGTGGGTGTGTGTTACATTACATTCACTAGTAGGAGTGAGAAAAACATCACGGGGTCGTGCGCATTGTGTGGGTGTGTGTCACTTTACATTCACTAGTAGGAGTGAGAAAAACATCACGGGGTGGTGCGCATTGTATGGGTGTGTGTCACATTACATTCACTAGTAGGAGTGAGTAATACATCACGGGGTGGTGCGCATTGTATGGGTGTGTGTCACATTACATTCACTAGTAGGAGTGAGAAAAACATCACGGGGTGGTGCGCATTGTATGGGTGTGTGTCACATTACATTCACTAGTAGGAGTGAGAAAAACATCACGGGGTGGTGCGCATTGTATGGGTGTGTGTCACATTACATTCACTAGTAGGAGTGAGAAAAACATCACGGGGTGGTGCGCATTGTATGGGTGTGTGTCACATTACATTCACTAGTAGGAGTGAGAAAAACATCACGGGGTGGTGCGCATTGTATGGGTGGGTGTCACATTACATTCACTAGTAGGAGTGAGAAAAACATCACGGGGTGGTGCGCATTGTATGGGTGTGTGTCACATCACATTCACTAGTAGGAGTGAGAAAAACATCACGGGGTGGTGCGCATTGTATGGGTGTGTGTCACATTACATTCACTAGTAGGAGTGAGAAAAACATCACGGGGTGGTGCGCATTGTATGGGTGTGTGTCACATTACATTCACTAGTAGGAGTGAGAAAAACATCACGGGGTGGTGCACATTGTATGGGTGTGTGTCACATTACATTCACTAGTAGGAGTGAGAAAAACATCACGGGGTGGTGCGCATTGTAGGTTGTGTGTCACATTACATTCACTAGTAGGAGTGAGAAAAACATCACGGGGTGGTGCGCATTGTATGGGTGTGTGTCACATTACATTCACTAGTAGGAGTGAGTAAAACATCACGGGGTGGTGCGCATTGTATGGGTGTGTGTCACATTACATTCAATAGTAGGAGTGAGAAAAACATCACGGGGTGGTGCGCATTGTATGGGTGTGTGTCACATTACATTCACTAGTAGGAGGGAGAAAAACATCACGGGGTGGTGCGCAATGTATGGGTGTGTGTCACATTACATTCACTAGTAGGAGTGAGAAAATCATCACGGGGTGGTGCGCATCGGATGGGTGTGTGTCACATTACATTCACTAGTAGGAGTGAGACAAACATCACGGGGTGGTGCGCATTGTATGGGTGGGTGTCACATTACATTCACTAGTAGGAATGAGTAAAACATCACGGGGTGCTGCGCATTGTATGGGTGTGTGTCACATTACATTCACGAGTAGGAGTGAGAAAAACATCACGGGGTGGTGCGCATTGTATGGGTGTGTGTCACATTACATTCACTAGTAGGAGTGAGAAAAACATCACGGGGTGGAGCTTATTGTATGGGTGTGTGTCACATTACATTCACTAGTAGGAGTGAGAAAAACATCACGTGGTGGTGCGCATTGTATGGGTGTGTGTCACATTACATTCACTAGTAGGAGTGAGAAAAACATCACGGGGTGGTGCGCATTGTATGGGTGTTTGTCACATTACATTCACTAGTAGGAGTGAGAAAAACATCACGGGGTGGTGCGCATTGTATGGGTGTGTGTCACATTACATTCACTAGTAGGAGTGAGAAAAACATCACGGGGTGGTGCGCATTGTAAGGGTGTGTGTCACATTACATTCACTAGTAGGACTGAGAAAAACATCACGGGGTGGTGCGCATTGTCTGGGTGTGTGTCACATTACATTCACTGGTAGGAGTGAGAAAAACATCACGGGGTGGTGCGCATTGTATGGGTGTGTGTCACATTACATTCACTGGTAGGAGTGAGAAAAACATCACGGGGTGGTGCGCATTGTATGGGTGTGTGTCACATTACACTCACTGGTAGGAGTGAGAAAAACATCACGGGGTGGTGCGCATTGTATGGGTGTGTGTCACATTACACTCACTGGTAGGAGTGAGAAAAACATCACGGGGTGGTGCGCATTGTATGGGTGTGTGTCACATTACATTCACTGGAAGGAGTGAGAAAAACATCACGGGGTGGTGCGCATTGTATGGGTGTGTGTCACATTACACTCACTGGTAGGAGTGAGAAAAACATCACGGGGTGATGCGCATTGTATGGGTGTGTGTCACATTACATTCACTGGTAGGAGTGAGAAAAACATCACGGGGTGGTGCGCATTGTATGGGTGTGTGTCACATTACATTCACTAGTAGGAGTGACAAAAACATCACGGGGTGGTGTGAATCGGAGTGTCTGAATTAGGATAGGCAGTGAGTGGCAATGTAGGATGGAGAAAAGCACCGTGGGGTGGTCAGCATGGGGAGGTCAGGGAACATGCAGTGGCAATGTAGGATAGGTTTCTGAAAAACATCGCGGGGTGGTACGCATTGTATGGGTGTGTGTTACATTAGATTCACTAGCAGGACTGAGAAAAACATCACGGGTTGGTTTGAATCGGAGGGTCTGAATTAGGATAGGCAGTGATTGGCAATGTAGGATGGAGAAAAGCACCGCGGGGTGGTCAGCATTGGGAGGTCAGGGAACATGCAGTGGCAATGTAGCATAGGTTTCTGAAAAACATCGCGCGGTGGTGCGCATTGGATGGGTGTGTGTTACATTACATTCACTAGTAGGAGTGAGAAAAACATCACGGGGTGGTGCGCATCGTATGGGTGTGTGTTACATTACATTCACTAGTAGGAGTGAGAAAAACATCACGGGGTGGTGCGCATCGTATGGGTGTGTGTTACATTACATTCACTAGTAGGAGTGAGAAAAACATCACGGGGTGGTGCGCATTGTGTGGGTGTGTGTTACATTACATTCACTAGTAGGAGTGAGAAAAACATCACGGGGTCGTGCGCATTGTGTGGGTGTGTGTTACATTACATTCACTAGTAGGAGTGAGAAAAACATCACGGGGTCGTGCGCATTGTGTGGGTGTGTGTCACTTTACATTCACTAGTAGGAGTGAGAAAAACATCACGGGGTGGTGCGCATTGTATGGGTGTGTGTCACATTACATTCACTAGTAGGAGTGAGTAAAACATCACGGGGTGGTGCGCATTGTATGGGTGTGTGTCACATTACATTCACTAGTAGGAGTGAGAAAACCATCACGGGGTGGTGCGCATTTTATGGGTGTGTGTCACATTACATTCACTAGTAGGAGTGAGAAAAACATCACGGGGTGGTGCGCATTGTATGGGTGTGTGTCACATTACATTCACTAGTAGGAGTGAGAAAAACATCACGGGGTGGTGCGCATTGTATGGGTGTGTGTCACATTACATTCACTAGTAGGAGTGAGAAAAACATCACGGGGTGGTGCGCATTGTATGGGTGTGTGTCACATCACATTCACTAGTAGGAGTGAGAAAAACATCACGGGGTGGTGCGCATTGTATGGGTGTGTGTTACATTACATTCACTACTAGGAGTGAGAAAAATATCACGGGGTGGTGCGCATTGTATGGGTGTGTGTTACATTACATTCACTACTAGGAGTGAGAAAAATATCACGGGGTGGTGCGCATTGTATGGGTGTGTGTTACATTACATTCACTACTAGGAGTGAGAAAAACATCACGGGGTAGTGTGAATCGGAGAGTCTGAATTAGGATAGGCAGTGAGTGGCAATGTAGGATGGAGAAAAGCACCGCGGGGTGGTCAGCATGGGGAGGTCAGGGAACATGCAGTGGCAATGTAGGATAGGTTTCTGAAAAACATCGCGGGGTGGTGCGTGTTGTATAGGTGTGTGTTACATTACATTCACTAGTAGTAGTGAGAAAAACATCACGGTGTGGTGCGCATTGTATGGGTGTGTGTTACATTACATTCACTAGTACCAGTGAGAAAATCATCTCCGGGTGGTGCGCATTGTATGGGTGTGTGTTACATTAGATTCACTAGTAGGAGTGAGAAAAACATCACGGGGAGGTGCGCATTGTATGGGTGTGAGTTACATTACATTCACTAATAGGAGTGAGAAAAACATCACGGGGTGGTGCGCATTGTATGGGTGTGTGTTACATTTCATTCACTAGTAGGAGTGAGAAAAACATCACGGGGACGTGCGCATTTTATGGGTGTGTGTTACATTAGATTCACTAGTAGGAGTGAGAAAAACATCACGGGGTGTGGCGCATTGTATGGGTGTGTGTTACATTACATTCACTAGTAGGAGTGAGAAAAACATTACGGGGTGGTGCGCATTGTATGGGTGTGTGTTACATTACATTCACTAGTAGGAGTGAGAAAAACATCACGGGGTGGTGCGCATTGTATGGGTGTGTGTTACATTACATTCACTACTAGGAGTGAGAAAAACATCACGGGGTGGTGCGCATTGTATGGGTGTGTGTTACATTACATTCACTAGTAGGAGTGAGAAAAACATCACGGGGAGGTGCGCATTGTATGGGTGTGAGTTACATTACATTCACTAATAGGAGTGAGAAAAACATCACGGGGTGGTGCGCATTTTATGGGTGTGTGTTACATTACATTCACTAGTAGGAGTGAGAAAAACATCACGGGGTGGTGCGCATTGTATGGGTGTGTGTTACATTACATTCACTACTAGGAGTGAGAAAAACATCACTGGGTGGTGCGCATTGTATGGGTGTGTGTTACATTACATTCACTAGTATGAGTGAGAAAAACATCGCGGGGTGGTGCGTATTGTATGGGTGTGTGTTACATTACATTCACTAGTAGGAGTGAGAAAAACATGACGGGGTGGTGCGCATTGTATGGGTGTGTGTCACGTTACATTCACTAGTAGGAGTGAGAAAAACATCACGGGGTGGTGCGCATTGTTTGGGTGTGTGTCACGTTTCATTCACTAGTAGGAGTGAGAAAAACATCACGGGCTGGTGCGCATTGTATGGGTGTGTGTCACATTACATTCACTAGTAGGAGTGAGAAAAACATCACGGGGTGGTGCGCATTGTATGGGTGTGTGTCACATCACATTCACTAGTAGGAGTGAGAAAAACATCAAGGGGTGGTGTGCATTGTATGGGTGTGTGGAACATTACATTCACTAGTAGGAGTGAGAAAAACATCACGGGGTGGTGCGCATTGTATGTGTGTGTGTCACATTACTTTCACTAGTAGGAGTGAGAAAAACATCACGGGTTGGTGCGCATTGTATGGGTGTGTGTCACATTACGTTCACTAGTAGGAGTGAGAAAAACATCACGAGGTGGTGCGCATTGTATGGGTGTGTGTCACATTACATTCACTAGTAGGAGTGAGAAAAACATCACGGGGTGGTGCGCATTGTATGGGTGTGTGTCACATTACATTCACTAGTAGGAGTGAGAAAAACATCACGGGGTGGTGCGCATTGTATGGGTGTGTGGAACATTACATTCACTAGTAGGAGTGAGAAAAACATCACGGGGTGGTGCGCATTGTATGGGTGTGTGTCAAATTACACTCACTGGTAGGAGTGAGAAAAACATCACGGGGTGGTGCGCATTGTATGGGTGTGTGTCACATTACATTCACTGGTAGGAGTGAGAAAAACATCACGGGGTGGTGCGCATTGTATGGGTGTGTGTTATATTACATTCACTAGTAGGATTGAGAAAAACATCACGGGGTGGTGTGAATCGGAGGGTCTGAATTAGGATAGGCAGTGATTGGCAAAGTAGGATGGAGAAAAGCACCGCGGGGTGGTCAGCATGGGGAGTTCAGGGAACATGCAGTGGCAATGTACGATAGGTTTCTGAAAAACATCGCGGGGTGGTGCGCATTGTATGGGTGTGTGTTACATTACATTCTTTAGTAGGAGTGAGAAAAACATCACGGGGTCGTGCGCATTGTATGGGTGTGTGTTACATTACATTCACTAGTAGGAGTGAGAAAAACATCACGGGGTGGTGCGCATTGTATTGGTGTGTGTTACATTACATTCAATAGTAGTAGTGAGAAAAACATCACGGGGTGGTGCGCATTGTATGGGTGTGTGTTACATTACATTCACTACTAGGAGTGAGAAAAACATCACGGGGTGGTGCGCATTGTATGGGTGTGTGTTACATTACATTCACTAGTAGGAGTGAGAAAAACATCACGGGCTGGTGCGCATTGTATGGGTGTCTGTCACATTACATTCACTAGTAGGAGTGAGAAAAACATCACGGGGTGGTGCGCATCGTATGGGTGTGTGTCACATTACATTCACTAGTAGGAGTGAGAAAAACATCAAGGGGTGGTGTGCATTGTATGGGTGTGTGGAACATTACATTCACTAGTAGGAGTGAGAAAAACATCACGGGGTGGTGCGCATTGTATGTGTGTGTGTCACATTACATTCACTAGTAGGAGTGAGAAAAACATCACGGGGTGGTGCGCATTGTATGGGTGTGTGTCACATTACATTCACTATTAGGAGTGAGAAAAACATCACGGGGTGGTGCGCATTGTATGGGTGTGTGTCACATTACATTCACTAGTAGGAGTGAGAAAAACATCACGGGGTGGTGCGCATTGTATGGGTGTGTGTCACATTACATTCACTAGTAGGAGTGAGAAAAACATCACGGGGTTGTGCGCATTGTATGGGTGTGTGGAACATTACATTCACTAGTAGGAGTGAGAAAAACATCACGGGGTGGTGCGCATTGTATGGGTGGGTGTCACATTACACTCACTGGTAGGAGTGAGAAAAACATCACGGGGTGGTGCGCATTGTATGGGTGTGTGTCACATTACATTCACTGGTAGGAGTGAGAAAAACATCACGGGGTGGTGCGCATTGTATGGGAGTGTGTTACATTACATTCACTAGTAGGAGTGAGAAAAACATCACGGGGTGGTGTGAATCGGAGGGTCTGAATTAGGATAGGCAGTGATTGGCAAAGTAGGATGGAGAAAAGCACCGCGGGGTGGTCAGCATGGGGAGGTCAGGGAACATGCAGTGGCAATGTAGGATAGGTTTCTGAAAAACATCGCGGGGTGGTGCGCATTGTATGGTTGTGTGTTACATTAGATTCACTAGTAGGAGTGAGAAAAACATCACGGGGTCGTGCGCATTGTATGGGTGTGTGTTACATTACATTCACTAGTAGGAGTGAGAAAAACATCACGGGGTGGTGCGCATTGTATGGGTGTGTGTTACATTACATTCACTAGTAGTAGTGAGAAAATCATCATGGGGTGGTGCGCATTGTATGGGTGTGTGTTACATTACATTCACTAGTAGGAGTGAGAAAAACATCACGGGGTGGTGCGCATTGTATGGGTGTGTGTTACATTACATTCACTAGTAGGAGTGAGAAAAACATCACGGGGTGGTGCGCATTGTATGGGTGTGTGTTACATTACATTCACTAGTAGGAGTGAGAAAAACATCACGGGGTGGTGCGCATTGTATGGGTGTGTGTTACATTACATTCACTAGTAGGAGTGAGAAAAACATCACGGGGTGGTGCGCATTGTATGGGTGTGTGTCACATTACATTCACTAGTAGGAGTGAGAAAAACATCACGGGGTGGTGCTCATTGTATGGGTGTGTGTTACATTAGATTCACTAATAGGAGTGAGAAAAACATCACGGGGTGGTGTGAATCGGAGGGTCTGAATTAGGATAGGCAGTGAGTGGCAATGTAGGATGGAGAAAAGCACCGCGGGTGGTCAGCTTGGGGAGGTCAGGGAACATGCAGTGGCAATGTAGGATAGGTTTCTGAAAAACATCGAGGGGTGGTGCGCATTGTATGGGTGTGTGTTACGTTACATTCACTAGTAGGAGTGAGAAAAATATCACGGGGTGGTGCACATTGTATGGGTGTGTGTTACATTACATTCACTAGTAGGAGTGAGAAAAACATCACGGGGTGGTGCGCATTGTATGGGTGTGTGTTACATTACATTCACTACTAGGAGTGAGAAAAACATCACGGGGTGGTGTGAATCGGAGGGTCTGAATTAGGATAGGCAGTGAGTGGCAATGTAGGATGGAGAAAAGCACCGCGGGGTGGTCAGCATGGGGAGGTCAGGGAACATGCAGTGGCAATGTAGGATAGGTTTCTCAAAAACATCGCGGGGTGGTGCGCATTGTATGGGTGTGTGTTACATTAGATTCACTAGTAGCAGTGAGAAAAACATCACGGGGTGGTGTGAATCGGAGGGTCTGATTTAGGATAGGCAGTGATTGGCAATGTAGGATGGAGAAAAGCACCGCGGGGTGGTCAGCAAGGGGAGGTCAGTAACATGCAGTGGCAATGTAGGATAGGTTTCTGAAAAACATCGGGGGGTGGTCCGCATTGTATGGGTGTGTGTTACATTACATTCACTAGTAGGAGTGAGAAAAACATCACGGGGTGGTGCGCATTGTATGGGTGTGTGTTACATTACATTCACTAGTAGGAGTGAGAAAAACATCTCGGGGTGGTGCGCATTGTATGGGTGTGTGTTACATTACATTCACTAGTAGGAGTGAGAAAAACATCACGGGGTGGTGCGCATTGTATGGGTGTGTGTTACATTACTTTCACTAGTAGGAGTGAGAAAAACATCACGGGGTGGTGCGCATTGTATGGGTGTGTGTTACATTACTTTCACTAATAGGAGTGAGAAAAACATCACGGGGTGGTGCGCATTGTATGGGTGTGTGTTACATTACATTCACTAGTAGGAGTGAGAAAAACATCACGGGGTGGTGCGCATTGTATGGGTGTGTGTTACATAACATTCACTAGTAGGAGTGAGAAAAACATCACGGGGTGGTGCGCATTGTGTGGGTGTGTGTTACATTACATTCACTAGTAGGAGTGAGAAAAACATCACGGGGTCGTGCGCATTGTGTGGGTGTGTGTTACATTACATTCACTAGTAGGAGTGAGAAAAACATCACGGGGTCGTGCGCATTGTGTGGGTGTGTGTCACTTTACATTCACTAGTAGGAGTGAGAAAAACATCACGGGGTGGTGCGCATTGTATGGGTGTGTGTCACATTACATTCACTAGTAGGAGTGAGTAAAACATCATGGGGTGGTGCGCATTGTATGGGTGTGTGTCACATTACATTCACTAGTAGGAGTGAGAAAAACATCACGGGGTGGTGCGCATTGTATGGGTGTGTGTCACATTACATTCACTAGTAGGAGTGAGAAAAACATCACGGGGTGGTGCGCATTGTATGGGTGTGTGTCACATTACATTCACTAGTAGGAGTGAGAAAAACATCACGGGGTGGTGCGCATTGTATGGGTGTGTGTCACATTACATTCACTAGTAGGAGTGAGAAAAACATCACGGGGTGGTGCGCATTGTATGGGTGGGTGTCACATTACATTCACTAGTAGGAGTGAGAAAAACATCACGGGGTGGTGCGCATTGTATGGGTGTGTGTCACATCACATTCACTAGTAGGAGTGAGAAAAACATCACGGGGTGGTGCGCATTGTATGGGTGTGTGTCACATTACATTCACTAGTAGGAGTGAGAAAAACATCACGGGGTGGTGCGCATTGAATGGGTGTGTGTCACATTACATTCACTAGTAGGAGTGAGAAAAACATCACGGGGTGGTGCACATTGTATGGGTGTGTGTCACATTACATTCACTAGTAGGAGTGAGAAAAACATCACGGGGTGGTGCGCATTGTAGGGTGTGTGTCACATTACATTCACTAGTAGGAGTGAGAAAAACATCACGGGGTGGTGCGCATTGTATGGGTGTGTGTCACATTACATTCACTAGTAGGAGTGAGTAAAACATCACGGGGTGGTGCGCATTGTATGGGTGTGTGTCACATTACATTCAATAGTAGGAGTGAGAAAAACATCACGGGGTGGTGCGCATTGTATGGGTGTGTGTCACATTACATTCACTAGTAGGAGGGAGAAAAACATCACGGGGTGGTGCGCAATGTATGGGTGTGTGTCACATTACATTCACTAGTAGGAGTGAGAAAATCATCACGGGGTGGTGCGCATCGGATGGGTGTGTGTCACATTACATTCACTAGTAGGAGTGAGACAAACATCACGGGGTGGTGCGCATTGTATGGGTGGGTGTCACATTACATTCACTAGTAGGAATGAGTAAAACATCACGGGGTGCTGCGCATTGTATGGGTGTGTGTCACATTACATTCACGAGTAGGAGTGAGAAAAACATCACGGGGTGGTGCGCATTGTATGGGTGTGTGTCACATTACATTCACTAGTAGGAGTGAGAAAAACATCACGGGGTGGAGCTTATTGTATGGGTGTGTGTCACATTACATTCACTAGTAGGAGTGAGAAAAACATCACGTGGTGGTGCGCATTGTATGGGTGTGTGTCACATTACATTCACTAGTAGGAGTGAGAAAAACATCACGGGGTGGTGCGCATTGTATGGGTGTTTGTCACATTACATTCACTAGTAGGAGTGAGAAAAACATCACGGGGTGGTGCGCATTGTATGGGTGTGTGTCACATTACATTCACTAGTAGGAGTGAGAAAAACATCACGGGGTGGTGCGCATTGTAAGGGTGTGTGTCACATTACATTCACTAGTAGGACTGAGAAAAACATCACGGGGTGGTGCGCATTGTCTGGGTGTGTGTCACATTACATTCACTGGTAGGAGTGAGAAAAACATCACGGGGTGGTGCGCATTGTATGGGTGTGTGTCACATTACATTCACTGGTAGGAGTGAGAAAAACATCACGGGGTGGTGCGCATTGTATGGGTGTGTGTCACATTACACTCACTGGTAGGAGTGAGAAAAACATCACGGGGTGGTGCGCATTGTATGGGTGTGTGTCACATTACACTCACTGGTAGGAGTGAGAAAAACATCACGGGGTGGTGCGCATTGTATGGGTGTGTGTCACATTACATTCACTGGAAGGAGTGAGAAAAACATCACGGGGTGGTGCGCATTGTATGGGTGTGTGTCACATTACACTCACTGGTAGGAGTGAGAAAAACATCACGGGGTGATGCGCATTGTATGGGTGTGTGTCACATTACATTCACTGGTAGGAGTGAGAAAAACATCACGGGGTGGTGCGCATTGTATGGGTGTGTGTCACATTACATTCACTAGTAGGAGTGACAAAAACATCACGGGGTGGTGTGAATCGGAGTGTCTGAATTAGGATAGGCAGTGAGTGGCAATGTAGGATGGAGAAAAGCACCGTGGGGTGGTCAGCATGGGGAGGTCAGGGAACATGCAGTGGCAATGTAGGATAGGTTTCTGAAAAACATCGCGGGGTGGTACGCATTGTATGGGTGTGTGTTACATTAGATTCACTAGCAGGACTGAGAAAAACATCACGGGTTGGTTTGAATCGGAGGGTCTGAATTAGGATAGGCAGTGATTGGCAATGTAGGATGGAGAAAAGCACCGCGGGGTGGTCAGCATTGGGAGGTCAGGGAACATGCAGTGGCAATGTAGCATAGGTTTCTGAAAAACATCGCGGGGTGGTGCGCATTGGATGGGTGTGTGTTACATTACATTCACTAGTAGGAGTGAGAAAAACATCACGGGGTGGTGCGCATCGTATGGGTGTGTGTTACATTACATTCACTAGTAGGAGTGAGAAAAACATCACGGGGTGGTGCGCATCGTATGGGTGTGTGTTACATTACATTCACTAGTAGGAGTGAGAAAAACATCACGGGGTGGTGCGCATTGTGTGGGTGTGTGTTACATTACATTCACTAGTAGGAGTGAGAAAAACATCACGGGGTCGTGCGCATTGTGTGGGTGTGTGTTACATTACATTCACTAGTAGGAGTGAGAAAAACATCACGGGGTCGTGCGCATTGTGTGGGTGTGTGTCACTTTACATTCACTAGTAGAAGTGAGAAAAACATCACGGGGTGGTGCGCATTGTATGGGTGTGTGTCACATTACATTCACTAGTAGGAGTGAGTAAAACATCACGGGGTGGTGCGCATTGTATGGGTGTGTGTCACATTACATTCACTAGTAGGAGTGAGAAAACCATCACGGGGTGGTGCGCATTTTATGGGTGTGTGTCACATTACATTCACTAGTAGGAGTGAGAAAAACATCACGGGGTGGTGCGCATTGTATGGGTGTGTGTCACATTACATTCACTAGTAGGAGTGAGAAAAACATCACGGGGTGGTGCGCATTGTATGGGTGTGTGTCACATTACATTCACTAGTAGGAGTGAGAAAAACATCACGGGGTGGTGCGCATTGTATGGGTGTGTGTCACATTACATTCACTAGTAGGAGTGAGAAAAACATCACGGGGTGGTGCGCATTGTATGGGTGTGTGTCACATCACATTCACTAGTAGGAGTGAGAAAAACATCACGGGGTGGTGCGCATTGTATGGGTGTGTGTCACATCACATTCACTAGTAGGAGTGAGAAAAACATCACGGGGTGGTGCGCATTGTATGGGTGTGTGTCACATTACATTCACTAGTAGGAGTGAGAAAAACATCACGGTGTGGTGCACATTGTATGGGTGTGTGTCACATTACATTCACTAGTAGGAGTGAGAAAAACATCACGGGGTGGTGCGCATTGTAGGGTGTGTGTCACATTACATTCACTAGTAGGAGTGAGAAAAACATCACGGGGTGGTGCGCATTGTATGGGTGTGTGTCACATTACATTCACTAGTAGGAGTGAGTAAAACATCACGGGGTGGTGCGCATTGTATGGGTGTGTGTCACATTACATTCAATAGTAGGAGTGAGAAAAACATCACGGGGTGGTGCGCATTGTATGGGTGTGTGTAACATTACATTCACTAGTAGGAGGGAGAAAAACATCACGGGGTGGTGCGCAATGTATGGGTGTGTGTCACATTACATTCACTAGTAGGAGTGAGAAAATCATCACGGGGTGGTGCGCATTGGATGGGTGTGTGTCACATTACATTCACTAGTAGGAGTGAGACAAACATCACGGGGTGGTGCGCATTGTATGGGTGGGTGTCACATTACATTCACTAGTAGGAATGAGTAAAACATCACGGGGTGCTGCGCATTGTATGGGTGTGTGTCACATTACATTCACGAGTAGGAGTGAGCAAAACATCACGGGGTGGTGCGCATTGTATGGGTGTGTGTCACATTACATTCACTAGTAGGAGTGAGAAAAACATCACGGGGTGGAGCTTATTGTATGGGTGTGTGTCACATTACATTCACTAGTAGGAGTGAGAAAAACATCACGTGGTGGTGCGCATTGTATGGGTGTGTGTCACATTGCATTCACTAGTAGGAGTGAGAAAAACATCACGGGGTGGTGCGCATTGTATGGGTGTTTGTCACATTACATTCACTAGTAGGAGTGAGAAAAACATCACGGGGTGGTGCGCATTGTATGGGTGTGTGTCACATTACATTCACTAGTAGGAGTGAGAAAAACATCACGGGGTGGTGCGCATTGTAAGGGTGTGTGTCACATTACATTCACTAGTAGGAGTGAGAAAAACATCATGGGGTGGTGCGCATTGTATGGGTGTGTGTCACATTACATTCACTAGTAGGAGTTAGAAAAACATCACGGGGTGGTGCGCATTGTATGGGTGTGTGTCACATTACATTCACTAGTAGGAGTGAGAAAAACATCACGGGGTGGTGCGCATTGTATGGATGTGTGTCACATTACATTCACTAGTAGGAGTGAGAAAAACATCGCAGGGTGGTGCGCATTGTATGGGTGTGTGTCACATTACATTCACTAGTAGAAGTGAGAAAAACATCACGGGGTGGTGCGCATTGTATGGGTGTGTGTCACATTACATTCACTAGTAGGAGTGAGAAAAACATCACGGGGTGGTGCGCATTGTATGGGTGTGTGTCACATTACATTCACTAGTAGGAGTGAGAAAAACATCACGGGGTGGTGCGCATTGTATGGGTGTGTGTCACATTACATTCACTAGTAGGAGTGAGAAAAACATCACGGGGTGGTGCGCATTTTATGGGTGTGTGTCATATTACATTCACTAATAGGAGTGAGAAAAACATCACGGGGTGGTGCGCATTGTATGGGTGTGTGTCACATTACACTCACTAGTAGGAGTGAGAAAAACATCACGGGGTGGTGCGCATTGTATGGGTGTTTGTTACATTACATTCACTGGTAGGGGTGAGAAAAACATCACGGGGTGGTGCACATTGTATGGGTGTGTGTTACATTACATTCACTAGTAGGAGTGAGAAAAACATCACGGGGTGGTGTGAATCGGAGGGTCTGAATTAGGATAGGCAGTGATTGGCAATGTAGGATTGAGAAAAGCACCGCGGGGTGGTCAGCATGGGGAGGTCTGGGAACATGCAGTGGCAATGTAGGATAGGTTTCTGAAAAACATCGCGGGGTGGTGCGCATTTTATGGGTGTGTGTTGCATTACACTCACTAGTAGGAGTGAGAAAAACATCACGGGGTGGTGTGCATTGGATGGGTGTGTGTTACATTACATTCACTAGTAGGAGTGAGAAAAACATCACGGGGTGGTGCGCTTTATATGGGTGTGTGTTACATTACATTCACTAGTAGGAGTGAGAAAAACATCACGGGGTGGTGCGCATTGTATGGGTGTGTGTTACATTACATTCACTAGTAGGAGTGAGAAAAACATCACGGGGTGGTGCGCATTGTATGGGTGTGTGTTACATTACATTCAATAGTAGGTGTGAGAAAAACATCACGGGGTGGTGTGCATTGGATGGGTGTGTGTTACATTACATTCACTAGTAGGAGTGAGAAAAACATCACGGGGTGGTGCGCATTGTATGAGTCTGTGTTAAATTACATTCACTAGTAGGAGTGAGAAAAACATCACGGGGTGGTGCGCATTGTATGGGTGTGTGTTACATTACATTCAATAGTAGGAGAGAGAAAAACATCACGGGGTGGTGCGCATTGTATGGGTGTGTGTCACATTACATTCACTAGTAGGAGTGAGAAAAACATCACGGGGTGGTGCGCATTGTATGGGTGTTTGTCACATTACATTCACTAGTAGGAGTGAGAAAAACATCACGGGGCGGTGCGCATTGTATGGGTGTGTGTCACATTACATTCACTACTAGGATTGAGATAAACATCACGGGGTGGTTCCGCATTGTATGGGTGTGTGTCACATTACATTCACTAGTAGGAGTGAGAAAAACATCACGGGGTGGTGCGCATTGTATGAGTGTGTGTCACATTACATTCACTAGTAGGAGTGAGAAAAACATCACGGGGTGGTGCGCATTGTAAGGGTGTGTGTCACATTACATTCACTAGTAGGAGTGAAAAAAACATCACGGGGTGGTGAGCATTGTATGGGTGTGTGTTACATTAGATTCACTAGTAGGAGTGAGAAAAACATCACGGGGTGGTGCACATTGTATGGGTGTGTATTACATTACATTCACTAGTAGGAGTGAGAAAAACATCACGGGGTGGTGCTCATTGTATGGGTGTGTGTTACATTAGATTCACTACTAGGAGTGAGAAAAACATCACGAGGTGGTGTGAAACGGAGGGTCTGAATTAGGATAGGCAGTGAGTGGCAATGTAGGATGGAGAAAAGCACCGCGGGGTGGTCAGCATGGGGAGGTCAGGGAACATGCAGTGGCAATGTAGGATAGGTTTCTGAAAAACATCGCGGGGTGCTGCGCATTGTATGGGTGTGTGTTACATTACACTCACTAGTAGGAGTGAGAAAAACATCACGGGGTGGTGCGCATTGTATGGGTGTGTGTTACATTACATTCACTAGTAGGTGTGAGAAAAACATCACGGGGTGGTGCGCTTTATATGGTTGTGTGTTACATTACATTCACTAGTAGGAGTGAGAAAAACATCACGGGGTGGTGCGCATTGTATGGGTGTGTGTTACATTACATTCACTAGTAGGAGTGAGAAAAACATCACGGGGTGGTGCGCATTGTATGGGTGTGTGTTACATTACATTCACTAGTAGGTGTGAGAAAAACATCACGGGGTGGTGTGCATTGTATGGGTGTGTGTTACATTACATTCACTAGTAGGAGTGAGAAAAACATCACGGGGTGGTGCGCATTGTATGGGTCTGTGTTAAATTACATTCACTAGTAGGAGTGAGAAAAACATCACGGGGTGGTGCGCATTGTATGGGTGTGTGTTACATTACATTCAATAGTAGGAGAGAGAAAAACATCACGGGGTGGTGCGCATTGTATGGGTGTGTGTCACATTACATTCACTAGTAGGAGTGAGAAAAACATCACGGGGTGGTGCGCATTGTATGGGTGTTTGTCACATTACATTCACTAGTAGGAGTGAGAAAAACATCACGGGGTGGTGCGCATTGTATGGGTGTGTGTCACATTGCATTCACTACTAGGATTGAGAAAAACATCACGGGGTGGTTCCGCATTGTATGGGTGTGTGTCACATTACATTCACTAGTAGGAGTGAGAAAAACATTACGGGGTGGTGCGCATTGTATGAGTGTGTGTCACATTACATTCACTAGTAGGAGTGAGAAAAACATCACGGGGTGGTGCGCATTGTAAGGGTGTGTGTCACATTACATTCACTAGTAGGAGTGAAAAAAACATCACGGGGTGGTGCGCATTGTATGGGTGTGTGTCACATTACATTCACTAGTAGGAGTGAGAAAAACATCACGGGGTGGTGCGCATTGTATGGGTGTGTGTCACATTACATTCACTAGTAGGAGTGAAAAAAACATCACGGGGTGGTGCGCATTGTATGGGTGTGTGTCACATTACACTCACTGGTAGGAGTGAGAAAAACATCACGGGGTGGTGCGCATTGTATGGGTGTGTGTCACATTACATTCCCTGGTAGGAGTGAGAAAAACATCACGGGGTTGTGCGCATTGTATCGGTGTGTGTTACATTAGATTCACTAGTAGCAGTGAGAAAAACATCACGGGGTGGTGTGAATCGTAGGGTCTGAATTAGGATAGGCAGTGATTGGCAATGTAGGATGGAGAAAAGCACCGCGGGGTGGTCAGCATGGGGAGGTCAGGGAACATGCAGTGGCAATGTAGGATAGGTTTCTGAAAAACATCGCGGGGTGGTGCGCATTTTATGGGTGTGTGTTACATTACATTCACTAGTAGGAGTGAGAAAAACATCACGGGGTGGTGCGCATTGTATGGGTGTGTGTTACATTACATTCACTAGTAGGAGTGAGAAAAACATCACGGGGTGGTGCGCATTGTATGGGTGTGTGTTACATTTCATTCACTAGTAGGAGTGAGAAAAACATCACGGGGTGGTGCGCATTGTATGGGTGTGTGTTACATTAGATACACTAGTAGGAGTGAGAAAAACATCACGGGGTGGTGCACATTGTATGGGTGTGTATTACATTACATTCACTAGTAGGAGTGAGAAAAACATCACGGGGTGGTGCTCATTGTATGGGTGTGTGTTACATTAGATTCACTACTAGGAGTGAGAAAATCATCACGAGGTGGTGTGAAACGGAGGGTCTGAATTAGGATAGGCAGTGAGTGGCAATGTAGGATGGAGAAAAGCACCGCGGGGTGGTCAGCATGGGGAGTTCAGGGAACATGCAGTGGCAATGTAGGATAGGTTTCTGAAAAACATCGCGGGGTGGTGCGCATTGTATGGGTGTGTGTTACATTAGATTCACTAGTAGGAGTGAGAAAAACATCACGTGGTGCTGCGCATTGTATGGGAGTGTGTTACATTACATTCACTAGTAGGAGTGAGAAAAACATCACGGGGTGGTGCGCATTGTATGGGTGTGTGTTACATTACATTCACTAGTAGGAGTGAGAAAGACATCAAGGGGTGGTGCGCATTGTATGGGTGTGTGTCACATTACATTCACTAGTAGGAGTGAGAAAAACATCACGGGGTGGTGCGCATTGTATGGGTGTGTGTCACATTACATTCACTAGTAGGAGTGAGAAAAACATCTCGGGGTGGTGCGCATTGTATGGGTGTGTGTCACATTACATTCACTAGTAGGAGTGAGAAAAGCATCACGGGGTGGTGCGCATATTATGGGTGTGTGTTACATTACATTCACTATTAGGAGTGAGAAAAACATCACGGGGTGGTATGAATCGGAGGGTCTGAATTAGGATAGGCAGTGATTGGCAATGTAGGATGGAGAAAAGCACCACGGGGTGGTCAGCATGGGGAGGTCAGGGAACATGCAGTGGCAATGTAGGATAGGTTTCTGAAAAACATCGTGGGGTGGTGCGCATTGTATGGGTGTGTGTTACATTACATTCACTAGTAGGAGTGAGAAAAACATCACGGGGTGGTGCGCATTGTATGGGTGTGTGTTACATTAGATTCACTAGTAGGAGTGAGAAAAACATCACGGGGTGGTGCGCATTGTATGGGTGTGTGTTACATTAGATTCACTAGTAGGAGTGAGAAAAACATCACGGGGTGGTGCGCATTGTATGGGTGGGTGTTACATTGCATTCACTAGTAGGAGTGAGAAAAACATCACGGGGTGGTGCGCTTTGTATGGGTGTGTGTTACATTACATTCACTAGTAGGAGTGAGAAAAACATCACGGGGTGGTGCGCATTGTATGGGTGTGTGTTACATTACATTCACTAGTAGGAGTGAGAAAAACATCACGGGGTGGTGCGCATTGTATGGGTGTGTGTTACATTACATTCACTACTAGGAGTGAGAAAAACATCACGGGGTGTTGCGCATTGTATGGGTGTTTGTTACATTACATTCACTACTAGGAGTGAGAAAAACATCACGGGGTGGTGTGAATCGGAGAGTCTGAATTAGGATAGGCAGTGAGTGGCAATGTAGGATGGAGAAAAGCACCGCGGGGTGGTCAGCATGGGGAGGTCAGGGAACATGCAGTGGCAATGTAGGATAGGTTTCTGAAAAACATCGCGGGGTGGTGCGTATTGTATTGGTGTGTGTTACATTACATTCACTAGTAGGAGTGAGAAAAACATCACGGGGTGGTGTGCATTCCATGGGTGTGTGTTACATTACATTCACTAGTAGGAGTGAGAAAAACATTGCGGGGTGGTGCGCATTGCATGGGTGTGTGTTACATTACATTCACTAGTAGGAGTGAGAAAAACATCGCCGGGTGGTGCGCATTGTATGGGTGTGTGTTACATTACATTCACTAGTAGGAGTGAGAAAAACATCACGGGGTGGTGCGCATTGTATGGGTGTGTGTTACATTACATTCACTAGTAGGAGTGAGAAAAACATCACGCGGTGGTGCGCATTGTATGGGTGTGTGTTACATTAGATTCACTAGTAGGAGTGAGAAAAACATCACGGGGTGGTGCGCATTGTATGGGGGTGTGTTACATTACATTCACTAGTAGGAGTGAGAAAAATATCACAGGGTGGTGCGCATTGTATGGGAGTGTGTCACATTAGATTCACTAGTAGGAGTGAGAAAAACATCACGGGGTGGTGCGCATTGTATGGGTGTGTGTTACATTACATTCACTAGTAGGAGTGAGAAAAACATCACGGGGTGGTGCGAATTGTATGGGTGTGTGTCACATTACATTCACTAGTAGGAGTGAGAAAAACATCACGGGGTGGTGCTCATTGTATGGGTGTGTGTTACATTAGATTCACTACTAGGAGTGAGAAAAACATCACGGGGTGGTGTGAATCGGAGGGTCTGAATTAGGATAGGCAGTGAGTGGCAATGTAGGGTGGAGAAAAGCACCGCGGGGTGGTCAGCATGGGGAGTTCAGGGAACATGCAGTGGCAATGTAGGATAGGTTTCTGAAAAACATCGCGGGGTGGTGCGCATTGTATGGGTGTGTGTTACATTAGATTCACTAGTAGGAGTGAGAAAAACATCAAGTGGTGCTGCGCATTGTATGGGAGTGTGTTACATTACATTCACTAGTAGCAGTGAGAAAAACATCACGGGGTGGTGCGCATTGTATGGGTGTGTGTTACATTACATTCACTAGTAGGAGTGAGAAAAACATCACGGGGTGGTGCGCATTGTATGGGTGTGTGTCACATTACATTCACTAGTAGGAGTGAGAAAAACATCACGGGGAGGTGAGCATTGTATGTGTGTGTCACATTACATTCACTAGTAGGAGTGAGAAAAACATCACGGGGTGGTGCGCATTGTATGGGTGTGTGTCACATTACATTCACTAGTAGGAGTGAGAAAGACATCACGGGGTGGTGCGCATTGTATGGGTGTGTGTCACATTACATTCACTAGTAGGAGTGAGAAAGACATCACGGGGTGGTGCGCATTGTATGGGTGTGTGTCACATTACATTCACTAGTAGGAGTGAGAAAAACATCACGGGGTGGTGCGCATTGTATGGGTGTGTGTCACATTACAATCACTAGTAGGAGTGAGAAAAACATCTCGGGGTGGTGCGCATTGTATGGGTGTGTGTCACATTACATTCACTAGTAGGTGTGAGAAAAACATCACGGGGTGGTGCGCATTTTATGGGTGTGTGTTACATTACATTCACTAGTAGGAGTGAGAAAAACATCACGGGGTGGTGCGCATTGTATGGGTGTGTGTCACATTACAATCACTAGTAGGAGTGAGAAAAACATCTCGGGGTGGTGCGCATTGTATGGGTGTGTGTCACATTACATTCACTAGTAGGAGTGAGAAAGACATCAAGGGGTGGTGCGCATTGTATGGGTGTGTGTCACATTACATTCACTAGTAGGAGTGAGAAAAACATCACGGGGTGGTGCGCATTGTATGGGTGTGTGTCACATTACATTCACTAGTAGGAGTGAGAAAAACATCTCGGGGTGGTGCGCATTGTATGGGTGTGTGTCACATTACATTCACTAGTAGGAGTGAGAAAAGCATCACGGGGTGGTGCGCATATTATGGGTGTGTGTTACATTACATTCACTATTAGGAGTGAGAAAAACATCACGGGGTGGTATGAATCGGAGGGTCTGAATTAGGATAGGCAGTGATTGGCAATGTAGGATGGAGAAAAGCACCACGGGGTGGTCAGCATGGGGAAGTCAGGGAACATGCAGTGGCAATGTAGGATAGGTTTCTGAAAAACATCGTGGGGTGGTGCGCATTGTATGGGTGTGTGTTACATTACATTCACTAGTAGGAGTGAGTAAAACATCACGGGGTGGTGTGCATTGTATGGGTGTGTGTTACATTAGATTCACTAGTAGGAGTGAGAAAAACATCACGGGGTGGTGCGCATTGTATGGGTGTGTGTTACATTAGATTCACTAGTAGGAGTGAGAAAAACATCACGGGGTGGTGCGCATTGTATGGGTGGGTGTTACATTGCATTCACTAGTAGGAGTGAGAAAAACATCACGGGGTGGTGCGCTTTTTATGGGTGTGTGTTACATTACATTCACTAGTAGGAGTGAGAAAAACATCACGGGGTGGTGTGCATTGTATGGGTGTGTGTTACATTACATTCACTAGTAGGAGTGAGAAAAACATCACGGGGTGGTGCGCATTGTATGGGTGTGTGTTACATTACATTCACTAGTAGGAGTGAGAAAAACATCACGGGGTGGTGCGCATTGTATGGGTGTGTGTTACATTACATTCACTACTAGGAGTGAGAAAAACATCACGGGGTGTTGCGCATTGTATGGGTGTTTGTTACATTACATTCACTTCTAGGAGTGAGAAAAACATCACGGGGTGGTGTGAATCGGAGAGTCTGAATTAGGATAGGCAGTGAGTGGCAATGTAGGATGGAGAAAAGCACCGCGGGGTGGTCAGCATGGGGAGGTCAGGGAACATGCAGTGGCAATGTAGGATAGGTTTCTTAAAAACATCGCGGGGTGGTGCGTATTGTATTGGTGTGTGTTACATTACATTCACTAGTAGGAGTGAGAAAAACATCACGGGGTGGTGTGCATTCCATGGGTGTGTGTTACATTACATTCACTAGTAGGAGTGAGAAAAACATTGCGGGGTGGTGCGCATTGCATGGGTGTGTGTTACATTACATTCACTAGTAGGAGTGAGAAAAACATCAAGGGGTGGTGCGCATTGTATGGGTGTGTGTTACATTACATTCACTAGTAGGAGTGAGAAAAACATCACGGCGTGGTGCGCATTGTATGGGTGTGTGTTACATTACATTCACTAGTAGGAGTGAGAAAAACATCACGGGGTGGTGCGCATTGTATTTGTGTGTGTTACATTACATTCACTAGTAGGAGTGAGAAAAACATCGCCGGGTGGTGCGCATTGTATGGGTGTGTGTTACATTACATTCACTAGTAGGAGTGAGAAAAACATCACGGGGTGGTGCGCATTGTATTGGTGTGTGTTACATTACATTCACTAGTAGGAGTGAGAAAAACATCACGTGGTGCTGCGCATTGTATGGGAGTGTGTTACATTACATTCACTAGTAGGAGTGAGAAAAACATCACGGGGTCGTGCGCATTGTATGGGTGTGTGTTACATTACATTCACTAGTAGGAGCGAGAAAAACATCACGGGGTGGTGCGCATTGTATGGGTGTGTGTCACATTACATTCACTAGTAGGAGTGAGAAAGACATCACGGGGAGGTGAGCATTGTATGGTTGTGCGTCACATTACATTCACTAGTAGGAGTGAGAAAGACATCACGGGGTGGTGCGCATTGTATGGGTGTGTGTCACATTACATTCACTAGTAGGAGTGAGAAAGACATCACGGGGTGGAGCGCATTGTATGGGTGTGTGTCACATTACATTCACTAGTAGGAGTGAGAAAGACATCACGGGGTGGTGCGCATTGTATGGGTGTGTGTCACATTACATTCACTAGTAGGAGTGAGAAAAACATCACGGGGTGGTGCGCATTGTATGGGTGTGTGTCACATTACATTCACTAGTAGGAGTGAGAAAAACATCGCGGGGTGGTGCGCATTGTATGGGTGAGTGTCACATTACATTCACTAGTAGGAGTGAGAAAAACATCACGGGGTGGTGCACATTGTATGGGTGTGTGTTACATTACATTCACTAGTAGGAGTGAGAAAAACATCACGGGGTGGTGTGAATGGGAGGGTCTGAATTAGGATAGTCAGTGATTGGCAATGTAGGATGGAGAAAAGCACCGCGGGGTGGTCAGCATGGGGAGGTCAGGGAACATGCAGTGGCAATGTAGGATAGGTTTCTGAAAAACATCACGGTGTGGTGCGCATTGTATGGGTGTGTGTTACATTACATTCACTAGTAGGAGTGAGAAAAACATCACGGGGTGGTGCGCATTGTATGGGTGTGTGTTACATTAGATTCACTAGTAGGAGTGAGAAAAACATCACGGGGTGGTGCGCATTGTATGGGTGTGTGTTACATTACATTCACTAGTAGGAGTGAGAAAAACATCACGGGGTTGTGCGCATTGTATGGGTGTGTGTTACATTACATTCACTAGTAGGAGTGAGAAAAACATCACGGGGTGGTGCGCATTGTATGGGTGTGTGTTACATTACATACACTAGTAGGAGTGAGAAAAACATCACGGGGTGGTGCGCATTGTATGGGTGTGTGTTACATTACATTCACTAGTAGGAGTGAGAAAAACATCACGGGGTGGTGCGCATTGTATGGGTGTGTGTTACATTACATTCACTAGTAGGAGAGAGAAAAACATCGCGGGGTGGTGCGCATTCCATGGGTGCGTGTTACATTACATTCACTAGTAGGAGTGAGAAAAACATCGCGGGGTGGTGCGCATTGTATGGGTGTGTGTTACATTACATTCACTTGTAGGAGTGAGAAAAACATCACGGGGTGGTGCGAATTGTATGGGTGTGTGTCACATTACATTCACTATTAGAGTGAGAAAAACATCACGGGGTGGTGCGCATTGTATGGGTGTGTGTTACATTACATTCACTAGTAGGAGTGAGAAAAACATCGTGCCGTGGTGCGCATTGTATGGGTGTGTGTTACATTACATTCACTATTAGGAGTGAGAAAAACATCGCGGGGTGGTGCGCATTGTATGGGTGTGTGTTACATTACATTCACTAGTAGGAGTGAGAAAAACATCGCGGGGTGGTGCGCATTGCATGGGTGTGTGTTACATTACATTCACTAGTAGGAGTGAGAAAAACATCGCGGGGTGGTGCGGATTGCATGGGTGTGTGTTACATTACATTCACTAGTAGGAGTGAGAAAAACATCGCGGGGTGGTGCGCATTGCATGGGTGTGTGTTACATTACATTCACTAGTAGGAGTGAGAAAAACATCACGGGGTGGTGCGCATTTTATGGGTGTGTGTTACATTACATTCACTTGTAGGAGTGAGAAAAACATCACGGGGTGGTGCGCATTGTATGGGTGTGTGTTACATTACATTCACTACTAGGAGTGAGAAAAACATCACAGGGTGGTGCGCATTGTATGGGTGTGTGTTACATTACATTCACTAGTAGGAGTGAGAAAAAAATCACGGGGTGGTGCGCATTGTATGGGTGTGTGTTACATTACATTCACTAGTAGGAGTGAGAAAAACATCACGGGGTGGTGCGCATTGTATGGGTGTGTGTTACATTACATTCACTAGTAGGAGTGAGAAAAACATCACGGGGTGGTGGGCATTGTATGGCTGTTTGTCACATTGGATTCACTAGTAGGAGTGAGAAATACATCACGGGGTGGTGCGCATTGAATGGGTGTGTGTCACATTAGATTCACTAGTAGGAGTGAGAAAAACATCACGGGGTGGTGCGCATTGTATGGGTGTGTGTCACATTACATTCACTAGTAGGAGTGAGAAAAACATCACGGGGTGGTGCGCATTTTATGGGTGTGTGTCATATTACATTCACTAATAGGAGTGAGAAAAACATCACGGGGTGGTGCGCATTGTATGGGTGTGTGTCACATTACACTCACTAGTAGGAGTGAGAAAAACATCACGGGGTGGTGCGCATTGTATGGGTGTTTGTTACATTACATTCACTGGTAGGGGTGAGAAAAACATCACGGGGTGGTGCACATTGTATGGGTGTGTGTTACATTACATTCACTAGTAGGAGTGAGAAAAACATCACGGGGTGGTGTGAATCGGAGGGTCTGAATTAGGATAGGCAGTGATTGGCAATGTAGGATTGAGAAAAGCACCGCGGGGTGGTCAGCATGGGGAGGTCTGGGAACATGCAGTGGCAATGTAGGATAGGTTTCTGAAAAACATCGCGGGGTGGTGCGCATTTTATGGGTGTGTGTTGCATTACACTCACTAGTAGGAGTGAGAAAAACATCACGGGGTGGTGTGCATTGGATGGGTGTGTGTTACATTACATTCACTAGTAGGAGTGAGAAAAACATCACGGGGTGGTGCGCTTTATATGGGTGTGTGTTACATTACATTCACTAGTAGGAGTGAGAAAAACATCACGGGGTGGTGCGCATTGTATGGGTGTGTGTTACATTACATTCACTAGTAGGAGTGAGAAAAACATCACGGGGTGGTGCGCATTGTATGGGTGTGTGTTACATTACATTCAATAGTAGGTGTGAGAAAAACATCACGGGGTGGTGTGCATTGGATGGGTGTGTGTTACATTACATTCACTAGTAGGAGTGAGAAAAACATCACGGGGTGGTGCGCATTGTATGAGTCTGTGTTAAATTACATTCACTAGTAGGAGTGAGAAAAACATCACGGGGTGGTGCGCATTGTATGGGTGTGTGTTACATTACATTCAATAGTAGGAGAGAGAAAAACATCACGGGGTGGTGCGCATTGTATGGGTGTGTGTCACATTACATTCACTAGTAGGAGTGAGAAAAACATCACGGGGTGGTGCGCATTGTATGGGTGTTTGTCACATTACATTCACTAGTAGGAGTGAGAAAAACATCACGGGGCGGTGCGCATTGTATGGGTGTGTGTCACATTACATTCACTACTAGGATTGAGATAAACATCACGGGGTGGTTCCGCATTGTATGGGTGTGTGTCACATTACATTCACTAGTAGGAGTGAGAAAAACATCACGGGGTGGTGCGCATTGTATGAGTGTGTGTCACATTACATTCACTAGTAGGAGTGAGAAAAACATCACGGGGTGGTGCGCATTGTAAGGGTGTGTGTCACATTACATTCACTAGTAGGAGTGAAAAAAACATCACGGGGTGGTGAGCATTGTATGGGTGTGTGTTACATTAGATTCACTAGTAGGAGTGAGAAAAACATCACGGGGTGGTGCACATTGTATGGGTGTGTATTACATTACATTCACTAGTAGGAGTGAGAAAAACATCACGGGGTGGTGCTCATTGTATGGGTGTGTGTTACATTAGATTCACTACTAGGAGTGAGAAAAACATCACGAGGTGGTGTGAAACGGAGGGTCTGAATTAGGATAGGCAGTGAGTGGCAATGTAGGATGGAGAAAAGCACCGCGGGGTGGTCAGCATGGGGAGGTCAGGGAACATGCAGTGGCAATGTAGGATAGGTTTCTGAAAAACATCGCGGGGTGCTGCGCATTGTATGGGTGTGTGTTACATTACACTCACTAGTAGGAGTGAGAAAAACATCACGGGGTGGTGCGCATTGTATGGGTGTGTGTTACATTACATTCACTAGTAGGTGTGAGAAAAACATCACGGGGTGGTGCGCTTTATATGGTTGTGTGTTACATTACATTCACTAGTAGGAGTGAGAAAAACATCACGGGGTGGTGCGCATTGTATGGGTGTGTGTTACATTACATTCACTAGTAGGAGTGAGAAAAACATCACGGGGTGGTGCGCATTGTATGGGTGTGTGTTACATTACATTCACTAGTAGGTGTGAGAAAAACATCACGGGGTGGTGTGCATTGTATGGGTGTGTGTTACATTACATTCACTAGTAGGAGTGAGAAAAACATCACGGGGTGGTGCGCATTGTATGGGTCTGTGTTAAATTACATTCACTAGTAGGAGTGAGAAAAACATCACGGGGTGGTGCGCATTGTATGGGTGTGTGTTACATTACATTCAATAGTAGGAGAGAGAAAAACATCACGGGGTGGTGCGCATTGTATGGGTGTGTGTCACATTACATTCACTAGTAGGAGTGAGAAAAACATCACGGGGTGGTGCGCATTGTATGGGTGTTTGTCACATTACATTCACTAGTAGGAGTGAGAAAAACATCACGGGGTGGTGCGCATTGTATGGGTGTGTGTCACATTACATTCACTACTAGGATTGAGAAAAACATCACGGGGTGGTTCCGCATTGTATGGGTGTGTGTCACATTACATTCACTAGTAGGAGTGAGAAAAACATTACGGGGTGGTGCGCATTGTATGAGTGTGTGTCACATTACATTCACTAGTAGGAGTGAGAAAAACATCACGGGGTGGTGCGCATTGTAAGGGTGTGTGTCACATTACATTCACTAGTAGGAGTGAAAAAAACATCACGGGGTGGTGCGCATTGTATGGGTGTGTGTCACATTACATTCACTAGTAGGAGTGAGAAAAACATCACGGGGTGGTGCGCATTGTATGGGTGTGTGTCACATTACATTCACTAGTAGGAGTGAAAAAAACATCACGGGGTGGTGCGCATTGTATGGGTGTGTGTCACATTACACTCACTGGTAGGAGTGAGAAAAACATCACGGGGTGGTGCGCATTGTATGGGTGTGTGTCACATTACATTCCCTGGTAGGAGTGAGAAAAACATCACGGGGTTGTGCGCATTGTATCGGTGTGTGTTACATTAGATTCACTAGTAGCAGTGAGAAAAACATCACGGGGTGGTGTGAATCGGAGGGTCTGAATTAGGATAGGCAGTGATTGGCAATGTAGGATGGAGAAAAGCACCGCGGGGTGGTCAGCATGGGGAGGTCAGGGAACATGCAGTGGCAATGTAGGATAGGTTTCTGAAAAACATCGCGGGGTGGTGCGCATTTTATGGGTGTGTGTTACATTACATTCACTAGTAGGAGTGAGAAAAACATCACGGGGTGGTGCGCATTGTATGGGTGTGTGTTACATTACATTCACTAGTAGGAGTGAGAAAAACATCACGGGGTGGTGCGCATTGTATGGGTGTGTGTTACATTTCATTCACTAGTAGGAGTGAGAAAAACATCACGGGGTGGTGCGCATTGTATGGGTGTGTGTTACATTAGATACACTAGTAGGAGTGAGAAAAACATCACGGGGTGGTGCACATTGTATGGGTGTGTATTACATTACATTCACTAGTAGGAGTGAGAAAAACATCACGGGGTGGTGCTCATTGTATGGGTGTGTGTTACATTAGATTCACTACTAGGAGTGAGAAAATCATCACGAGGTGGTGTGAAACGGAGGGTCTGAATTAGGATAGGCAGTGAGTGGCAATGTAGGATGGAGAAAAGCACCGCGGGGTGGTCAGCATGGGGAGTTCAGGGAACATGCAGTGGCAATGTAGGATAGGTTTCTGAAAAACATCGCGGGGTGGTGCGCATTGTATGGGTGTGTGTTACATTAGATTCACTAGTAGGAGTGAGAAAAACATCACGTGGTGCTGCGCATTGTATGGGAGTGTGTTACATTACATTCACTAGTAGGAGTGAGAAAAACATCACGGGGTGGTGCGCATTGTATGGGTGTGTGTTACATTACATTCACTAGTAGGAGTGAGAAAGACATCAAGGGGTGGTGCGCATTGTATGGGTGTGTGTCACATTACATTCACTAGTAGGAGTGAGAAAAACATCACGGGGTGGTGCGCATTGTATGGGTGTGTGTCACATTACATTCACTAGTAGGAGTGAGAAAAACATCTCGGGGTGGTGCGCATTGTATGGGTGTGTGTCACATTACATTCACTAGTAGGAGTGAGAAAAGCATCACGGGGTGGTGCGCATATTATGGGTGTGTGTTACATTACATTCACTATTAGGAGTGAGAAAAACATCACGGGGTGGTATGAATCGGAGGGTCTGAATTAGGATAGGCAGTGATTGGCAATGTAGGATGGAGAAAAGCACCACGGGGTGGTCAGCATGGGGAGGTCAGGGAACATGCAGTGGCAATGTAGGATAGGTTTCTGAAAAACATCGTGGGGTGGTGCGCATTGTATGGGTGTGTGTTACATTACATTCACTAGTAGGAGTGAGAAAAACATCACGGGGTGGTGCGCATTGTATGGGTGTGTGTTACATTAGATTCACTAGTAGGAGTGAGAAAAACATCACGGGGTGGTGCGCATTGTATGGGTGTGTGTTACATTAGATTCACTAGTAGGAGTGAGAAAAACATCACGGGGTGGTGCGCATTGTATGGGTGGGTGTTACATTGCATTCACTAGTAGGAGTGAGAAAAACATCACGGGGTGGTGCGCTTTGTATGGGTGTGTGTTACATTACATTCACTAGTAGGAGTGAGAAAAACATCACGGGGTGGTGCGCATTGTATGGGTGTGTGTTACATTACATTCACTAGTAGGAGTGAGAAAAACATCACGGGGTGGTGCGCATTGTATGGGTGTGTGTTACATTACATTCACTACTAGGAGTGAGAAAAACATCACGGGGTGTTGCGCATTGTATGGGTGTTTGTTACATTACATTCACTACTAGGAGTGAGAAAAACATCACGGGGTGGTGTGAATCGGAGAGTCTGAATTAGGATAGGCAGTGAGTGGCAATGTAGGATGGAGAAAAGCACCGCGGGGTGGTCAGCATGGGGAGGTCAGGGAACATGCAGTGGCAATGTAGGATAGGTTTCTGAAAAACATCGCGGGGTGGTGCGTATTGTATTGGTGTGTGTTACATTACATTCACTAGTAGGAGTGAGAAAAACATCACGGGGTGGTGTGCATTCCATGGGTGTGTGTTACATTACATTCACTAGTAGGAGTGAGAAAAACATTGCGGGGTGGTGCGCATTGCATGGGTGTGTGTTACATTACATTCACTAGTAGGAGTGAGAAAAACATCGCCGGGTGGTGCGCATTGTATGGGTGTGTGTTACATTACATTCACTAGTAGGAGTGAGAAAAACATCACGGGGTGGTGCGCATTGTATGGGTGTGTGTTACATTACATTCACTAGTAGGAGTGAGAAAAACATCACGCGGTGGTGCGCATTGTATGGGTGTGTGTTACATTAGATTCACTAGTAGGAGTGAGAAAAACATCACGGGGTGGTGCGCATTGTATGGGGGTGTGTTACATTACATTCACTAGTAGGAGTGAGAAAAATATCACAGGGTGGTGCGCATTGTATGGGAGTGTGTCACATTAGATTCACTAGTAGGAGTGAGAAAAACATCACGGGGTGGTGCGCATTGTATGGGTGTGTGTTACATTACATTCACTAGTAGGAGTGAGAAAAACATCACGGGGTGGTGCGAATTGTATGGGTGTGTGTCACATTACATTCACTAGTAGGAGTGAGAAAAACATCACGGGGTGGTGCTCATTGTATGGGTGTGTGTTACATTAGATTCACTACTAGGAGTGAGAAAAACATCACGGGGTGGTGTGAATCGGAGGGTCTGAATTAGGATAGGCAGTGAGTGGCAATGTAGGGTGGAGAAAAGCACCGCGGGGTGGTCAGCATGGGGAGTTCAGGGAACATGCAGTGGCAATGTAGGATAGGTTTCTGAAAAACATCGCGGGGTGGTGCGCATTGTATGGGTGTGTGTTACATTAGATTCACTAGTAGGAGTGAGAAAAACATCAAGTGGTGCTGCGCATTGTATGGGAGTGTGTTACATTACATTCACTAGTAGCAGTGAGAAAAACATCACGGGGTGGTGCGCATTGTATGGGTGTGTGTTACATTACATTCACTAGTAGGAGTGAGAAAAACATCACGGGGTGGTGCGCATTGTATGGGTGTGTGTCACATTACATTCACTAGTAGGAGTGAGAAAAACATCACGGGGAGGTGAGCATTGTATGTGTGTGTCACATTACATTCACTAGTAGGAGTGAGAAAAACATCACGGGGTGGTGCGCATTGTATGGGTGTGTGTCACATTACATTCACTAGTAGGAGTGAGAAAGACATCACGGGGTGGTGCGCATTGTATGGGTGTGTGTCACATTACATTCACTAGTAGGAGTGAGAAAGACATCACGGGGTGGTGCGCATTGTATGGGTGTGTGTCACATTACATTCACTAGTAGGAGTGAGAAAAACATCACGGGGTGGTGCGCATTGTATGGGTGTGTGTCACATTACAATCACTAGTAGGAGTGAGAAAAACATCTCGGGGTGGTGCGCATTGTATGGGTGTGTGTCACATTACATTCACTAGTAGGTGTGAGAAAAACATCACGGGGTGGTGCGCATTTTATGGGTGTGTGTTACATTACATTCACTAGTAGGAGTGAGAAAAACATCACGGGGTGGTGCGCATTGTATGGGTGTGTGTCACATTACAATCACTAGTAGGAGTGAGAAAAACATCTCGGGGTGGTGCGCATTGTATGGGTGTGTGTCACATTACATTCACTAGTAGGAGTGAGAAAGACATCAAGGGGTGGTGCGCATTGTATGGGTGTGTGTCACATTACATTCACTAGTAGGAGTGAGAAAAACATCACGGGGTGGTGCGCATTGTATGGGTGTGTGTCACATTACATTCACTAGTAGGAGTGAGAAAAACATCTCGGGGTGGTGCGCATTGTATGGGTGTGTGTCACATTACATTCACTAGTAGGAGTGAGAAAAGCATCACGGGGTGGTGCGCATATTATGGGTGTGTGTTACATTACATTCACTATTAGGAGTGAGAAAAACATCACGGGGTGGTATGAATCGGAGGGTCTGAATTAGGATAGGCAGTGATTGGCAATGTAGGATGGAGAAAAGCACCACGGGGTGGTCAGCATGGGGAAGTCAGGGAACATGCAGTGGCAATGTAGGATAGGTTTCTGAAAAACATCGTGGGGTGGTGCGCATTGTATGGGTGTGTGTTACATTACATTCACTAGTAGGAGTGAGTAAAACATCACGGGGTGGTGTGCATTGTATGGGTGTGTGTTACATTAGATTCACTAGTAGGAGTGAGAAAAACATCACGGGGTGGTGCGCATTGTATGGGTGTGTGTTACATTAGATTCACTAGTAGGAGTGAGAAAAACATCACGGGGTGGTGCGCATTGTATGGGTGGGTGTTACATTGCATTCACTAGTAGGAGTGAGAAAAACATCACGGGGTGGTGCGCTTTTTATGGGTGTGTGTTACATTACATTCACTAGTAGGAGTGAGAAAAACATCACGGGGTGGTGTGCATTGTATGGGTGTGTGTTACATTACATTCACTAGTAGGAGTGAGAAAAACATCACGGGGTGGTGCGCATTGTATGGGTGTGTGTTACATTACATTCACTATTAGGAGTGAGAAAAACATCACGGGGTGGTGTGAATCGGAGAGTCTGAATTAGGATAGGCAGTGAGTGGCAATGTAGGATGGAGAAAAGCACCGCGGGGTGGTCAGCATGGGGAGGTCAGGGAACATGCAGTGGCAATGTAGGATAGGTTTCTTAAAAACATCGCGGGGTGGTGCGTATTGTATTGGTGTGTGTTACATTACATTCACTAGTAGGAGTGAGAAAAACATCACGGGGTGGTGTGCATTCCATGGGTGTGTGTTACATTACATTCACTAGTAGGAGTGAGAAAAACATTGCGGGGTGGTGCGCATTGCATGGGTGTGTGTTACATTACATTCACTAGTAGGAGTGAGAAAAACATCAAGGGGTGGTGCGCATTGTATGGGTGTGTGTTACATTACATTCACTAGTAGGAGTGAGAAAAACATCACGGCGTGGTGCGCATTGTATGGGTGTGTGTTACATTACATTCACTAGTAGGAGTGAGAAAAACATCACGGGGTGGTGCGCATTGTATTTGTGTGTGTTACATTACATTCACTAGTAGGAGTGAGAAAAACATCGCCGGGTGGTGCGCATTGTATGGGTGTGTGTTACATTACATTCACTAGTAGGAGTGAGAAAAACATCACGGGGTGGTGCGCATTGTATTGGTGTGTGTTACATTACATTCACTAGTAGGAGTGAGAAAAACATCACGTGGTGCTGCGCATTGTATGGGAGTGTGTTACATTACATTCACTAGTAGGAGTGAGAAAAACATCACGGGGTCGTGCGCATTGTATGGGTGTGTGTTACATTACATTCACTAGTAGGAGCGAGAAAAACATCACGGGGTGGTGCGCATTGTATGGGTGTGTGTCACATTACATTCACTAGTAGGAGTGAGAAAGACATCACGGGGAGGTGAGCATTGTATGGTTGTGCGTCACATTACATTCACTAGTAGGAGTGAGAAAGACATCACGGGGTGGTGCGCATTGTATGGGTGTGTGTCACATTACATTCACTAGTAGGAGTGAGAAAGACATCACGGGGTGGAGCGCATTGTATGGGTGTGTGTCACATTACATTCACTAGTAGGAGTGAGAAAGACATCACGGGGTGGTGCGCATTGTATGGGTGTGTGTCACATTACATTCACTAGTAGGAGTGAGAAAAACATCACGGGGTGGTGCGCATTGTATGGGTGTGTGTCACATTACATTCACTAGTAGGAGTGAGAAAAACATCGCGGGGTGGTGCGCATTGTATGGGTGAGTGTCACATTACATTCACTAGTAGGAGTGAGAAAAACATCACGGGGTGGTGCACATTGTATGGGTGTGTGTTACATTACATTCACTAGTAGGAGTGAGAAAAACATCACGGGGTGGTGTGAATGGGAGGGTCTGAATTAGGATAGTCAGTGATTGGCAATGTAGGATGGAGAAAAGCACCGCGGGGTGGTCAGCATGGGGAGGTCAGGGAACATGCAGTGGCAATGTAGGATAGGTTTCTGAAAAACATCACGGTGTGGTGCGCATTGTATGGGTGTGTGTTACATTACATTCACTAGTAGGAGTGAGAAAAACATCACGGGGTGGTGCGCATTGTATGGGTGTGTGTTACATTAGATTCACTAGTAGGAGTGAGAAAAACATCACGGGGTGGTGCGCATTGTATGGGTGTGTGTTACATTACATTCACTAGTAGGAGTGAGAAAAACATCACGGGGTTGTGCGCATTGTATGGGTGTGTGTTACATTACATTCACTAGTAGGAGTGAGAAAAACATCACGGGGTGGTGCGCATTGTATGGGTGTGTGTTACATTACATACACTAGTAGGAGTGAGAAAAACATCACGGGGTGGTGCGCATTGTATGGGTGTGTGTTACATTACATTCACTAGTAGGAGTGAGAAAAACATCACGGGGTGGTGCGCATTGTATGGGTGTGTGTTACATTACATTCACTAGTAGGAGAGAGAAAAACATCGCGGGGTGGTGCGCATTCCATGGGTGCGTGTTACATTACATTCACTAGTAGGAGTGAGAAAAACATCGCGGGGTGGTGCGCATTGTATGGGTGTGTGTTACATTACATTCACTTGTAGGAGTGAGAAAAACATCACGGGGTGGTGCGAATTGTATGGGTGTGTGTCACATTACATTCACTATTAGAGTGAGAAAAACATCACGGGGTGGTGCGCATTGTATGGGTGTGTGTTACATTACATTCACTAGTAGGAGTGAGAAAAACATCGTGCCGTGGTGCGCATTGTATGGGTGTGTGTTACATTACATTCACTATTAGGAGTGAGAAAAACATCGCGGGGTGGTGCGCATTGTATGGGTGTGTGTTACATTACATTCACTAGTAGGAGTGAGAAAAACATCGCGGGGTGGTGCGCATTGCATGGGTGTGTGTTACATTACATTCACTAGTAGGAGTGAGAAAAACATCGCGGGGTGGTGCGGATTGCATGGGTGTGTGTTACATTACATTCACTAGTAGGAGTGAGAAAAACATCGCGGGGTGGTGCGCATTGCATGGGTGTGTGTTACATTACATTCACTAGTAGGAGTGAGAAAAACATCACGGGGTGGTGCGCATTTTATGGGTGTGTGTTACATTACATTCACTTGTAGGAGTGAGAAAAACATCACGGGGTGGTGCGCATTGTATGGGTGTGTGTTACATTACATTCACTACTAGGAGTGAGAAAAACATCACAGGGTGGTGCGCATTGTATGGGTGTGTGTTACATTACATTCACTAGTAGGAGTGAGAAAAAAATCACGGGGTGGTGCGCATTGTATGGGTGTGTGTTACATTACATTCACTAGTAGGAGTGAGAAAAACATCACGGGGTGGTGCGCATTGTATGGGTGTGTGTTACATTACATTCACTAGTAGGAGTGAGAAAAACATCACGGGGTGGTGGGCATTGTATGGCTGTTTGTCACATTGGATTCACTAGTAGGAGTGAGAAATACATCACGGGGTGGTGCGCATTGAATGGGTGTGTGTCACATTAGATTCACTAGTAGGAGTGAGAAAAACATCACGGGGTGGTGCGCATTGTATGGGTGTGTGTCACATTACATTCACTAGTAGGAGTGAGAAAAACATCACGGGGTGGTGCGCATTGTATGGGTGTGTGTCATTACATTCACTAGTAGGAGTGAGAAAAACATCACGGGGTGGTGCGCATTGTATGGGTGTGTGTCACATTACATTCACTAGTAGGAGTGAGAAAAACATCACGTGGTGGTGCGCATTGTATGGGTGTCTGTCACATTACATCCACTAGTAGGAGTGAGAAAAACATCACGGGGTGGTGCGCATTGTATGGGTGTGTGTCACATTACATTCACTAGTAGGAGTGAGAAAAACATCATGGGGTGGTGCGCATTGTATGGGTGTGTGTCACATTACATTCACTAGTAGGAGTGAGAAAAACATCACGGGGTGGTGCGCATTGTATGGGAGTGTGTCACATTAGATTCACTAGTAGGAGTGAGAAAAACATCACGGGGTGGTGCGCATTGTATGGGTGTGTGTTACATTACATTCACTTGTAGGAGTGAGAAAAACATCACGGGGTGGTGCGAATTGTATGGGTGTGTGTCACATTACATTCACTATTAGAGTGAGAAAAACATCACGGGGTGGTGCGCATTGTATGGGTGTGTGTTACATTACATTCACTAGTAGGAGTGAGAAAAACATCGTGCCGTGGTGCGCATTGTATGGGTGTGTGTTACATTACATTCACTAGTAGGAGTGAGAAAAACATCGCGGGGTGGTGCGCATTGTATGGGTGTGTGTTACATTACATTCACTAGTAGGAGTGAGAAAAACATCGCGGGGTGGTGCGCATTGCATGGGTGTGTGTTACATTACATTCACTAGTAGGAGTGAGAAAAACATCGCTGGGTGGTGCGCATTGCATGGGTGTGTGTTACATTACATTCACTAGTAGGAGTGAGAAAAACATCGCGGGGTGGTGCGCATTGCATGGGTGTGTGTTACATTACATTCACTAGTAGGAGTGAGAAAAACATCACGGGGTGGTGCGCATTTTATGGGTGTGTGTTACATTACATTCACTAGTAGGAGTGAGAAAAACATCACGGGGTGGTGCGCATTGTATGGGTGTGTGTTACATTACATTCACTACTAGGAGTGAGAAAAACATCACGGGGTGGTGCGCATTGTATGGGTGTGTGTTACATTACATTCACTATTAGGAGTGAGAAAAACATCACGGGGTGGTGGGCATTGTATGGGTGTTTGTCACATTGGATTCACTAGTAGGAGTGAGAAAAACATCACGGGGTGGTGCGCATTGTATGGGTGTGTGTTACATTACATTCACTATTAGGAGTGAGAAAAACATCACGGGGTGGTGGGCATTGTATGGGTGTGTGGAACATTGGATTCACTAGTAGGAGTGAGAAAAACATCACGGGGTGGTGCGCATTGAATGGGTGTGTGTCACATTAGATTCACTAGTAGGAGTGAGAAAAACATCACGGGGTGGTGCGCATTGTATGGGTGTGTGTCACATTACATTCACTAGTAGGAGTGAGAAAAACATCACGGGGTGGTGCGCATTGTATGGGTGTGTGTCATTACATTCACTAGTAGGAGTGAGAAAAACATCACGGGGTGGTGCGCATTGTATGGGTGTGTGTCACATTACATTCACTAGTAGGAGTGAGAAAAACATCACGTGGTGGTGCGCATTGTATGGGTGTCTGTCACATTACATCCACTAGTAGGAGTGAGAAAAACATCACGGGGTGGTGCGCATTGTATGGGTGTGTGTCACATTACATTCACTAGTAGGAGTGAGAAAAACATCATGGGGTGGTGCGCATTGTATGGGTGTGTGTCACATTACATTCACTAGTAGGAGTGAGAAAAACATCACGGGGTGGTGCGCATTGTATGGGTGTGTGTTACATTACATTCACTAGTAGGAGTGAGAAAAACATCGTGCCGTGGTGCGCATTGTATGGGTGTGTGTTACATTACATTCACTATTAGGAGTGAGAAAAACATCGCGGGGTGGTGCGCATTGTATGGGTGTGTGTTACATTACATTCACTAGTAGGAGTGAGAAAAACATCGCGGGGTGGTGCGCATTGCATGGGTGTGTGTTACATTACATTCACTAGTAGGAGTGAGAAAAACATCGCGGGGTGGTGCGGATTGCATGGGTGTGTGTTACATTACATTCACTAGTAGGAGTGAGAAAAACATCGCGGGGTGGTGCGCATTGCATGGGTGTGTGTTACATTACATTCACTAGTAGGAGTGAGAAAAACATCACGGGGTGGTGCGCATTTTATGGGTGTGTGTTACATTACATTCACTTGTAGGAGTGAGAAAAACATCACGGGGTGGTGCGCATTGTATGGGTGTGTGTTACATTACATTCACTACTAGGAGTGAGAAAAACATCACAGGGTGGTGCGCATTGTATGGGTGTGTGTTACATTACATTCACTAGTAGGAGTGAGAAAAAAATCACGGGGTGGTGCGCATTGTATGGGTGTGTGTTACATTACATTCACTAGTAGGAGTGAGAAAAACATCACGGGGTGGTGCGCATTGTATGGGTGTGTGTTACATTACATTCACTAGTAGGAGTGAGAAAAACATCACGTGGTGGTGGGCATTGTATGGCTGTTTGTCACATTGGATTCACTAGTAGGAGTGAGAAATACATCACGGGGTGGTGCGCATTGAATGGGTGTGTGTCACATTAGATTCACTAGTAGGAGTGAGAAAAACATCACGGGGTGGTGCGCATTGTATGGGTGTGTGTCACATTACATTCACTAGTAGGAGTGAGAAAAACATCACGGGGTGGTGCGCATTGTATGGGTGTGTGTCATTACATTCACTAGTAGGAGTGAGAAAAACATCACGGGGTGGTGCGCATTGTATGGGTGTGTGTCACATTACATTCACTAGTAGGAGTGAGAAAAACATCACGTGGTGGTGCGCATTGTATGGGTGTCTGTCACATTACATCCACTAGTAGGAGTGAGAAAAACATCACGGGGTGGGGCGCATTGTATGGGTGTGTGTCACATTACATTCACTAGAAGGAGTGAGAAAAACATCATGGGGTGGTGCGCATTGTATGGGTGTGTGTCACATTACATTCACTAGTAGGAGTGAGAAAAACATCACGGGGTGGTGCGCATTGTATGGGAGTGTGTCACATTAGATTCACTAGTAGGAGTGAGAAAAACATCACGGGGTGGTGCGCATTGTATGGGTGTGTGTTACATTACATTCACTTGTAGGAGTGAGAAAAACATCACGGGGTGGTGCGAATTGTATGGGTGTGTGTCACATTACATTCACTATTAAAGTGAGAAAAACATCACGGGGTGGTGCGCATTGTATGGGTGTGTGTTACATTACATTCACTAGTAGGAGTGAGAAAAACATCGTGCCGTGGTGCGCATTGTATGGGTGTGTGTTACATTACATTCACTAGTAGGAGTGAGAAAAACATCGCGGGGTGGTGCGCATTGTATGGGTGTGTGTTACATTACATTCACTAGTAGGAGTGAGAAAAACATCGCGGGGTGGTACGCATTGCATGGGTGTGTGTTACATTACATTCACTAGTAGGAGTGAGAAAAACATCGCTGGGTGGTGCGCATTGCATGGGTGTGTGTTACATTACATTCACTAGTAGGAGTGAGAAAAACATCGCTGGGTGGTGCGCATTGCATGGGTGTGTGTTACATTACATTCACTAGTAGGAGTGAGAAAAACATCACGGGGTGGTGCGCATTTTATGGGTGTGTGTTACATTACATTCACTAGTAGGAGTGAGAAAAACATCACGGGGTGGTGCGCATTGTATGGGTGTGTGTTACATTACATTCACTACTAGGAGTGAGAAAAACATCACGGGGTGGTGCGCATTGTATGGGTGTGTGTTACATTACATTCACTATTAGGAGTGAGAAAAACATCACGGCGTGGTGGGCATTGTATGGGTGTTTGTCACATTGGATTCACTAGTAGGAGTGAGAAAAACATCACGGGGTGGTGCGCATTGTATGGGTGTGTGTTACATTACATTCACTATTAGGAGTGAGAAAAACATCATGGGGTGGTGGGCATTGTATGGGTGTTTGTCACATTGGATTCACTAGTAGGAGTGAGAAAAACATCACGGGGTGGTGCGCATTGAATGGGTGTGTGTCACATTAGATTCACTAGTAGGAGTGAGAAAAACATCACGGGGTGGTGCGCATTGTATGGGTGTGTGTCACATTACATTCACTAGTAGGAGTGAGAAAAACATCACGGGGTGGTGCGCATTGTATGGGTGTGTGTCATTACATTCACTAGTAGGAGTGAGAAAAACATCACGGGGTGGTGCGCATTGTATGGGTGTGTGTCACATTACATTCACTAGTAGGAGTGAGAAAAACATCACGTGGTGGTGCGCATTGTATGGGTGTCTGTCACATTACATCCAATAGTAGGAGTGAGAAAAACATCACGGGGTGGTGCGCATTGTATGGGTGTGTGTCACATTACATTCACTAGTAGGAGTGAGAAAAACATCATGGGGTGGTGCGCATTGTATGGGTGTGTGTCACATTACATTCACTAGTAGGAGTGAGAAAAACATCACGGGGTGGTGCGCATTGTATGGGAGTGTGTCACATTAGATTCACTAGTAGGAGTGAGAAAAACATCACGGGGTGGTGCGCATTGTATGGGTGTGTGTTACATTACATTCACTTGTAGGAGTGAGAAAAACATCACGGGGTGGTGCGAATTGTATGGGTGTGTGTCACATTACATTCACTATTAGAGTGAGAAAAACATCACGGGGTGGTGCGCATTGTATGGGTGTGTGTTACATTACATTCACTAGTAGGAGTGAGAAAAACATCGTGCCGTGGTGCGCATTGTATGGGTGTGTGTTACATTACATTCACTAGTAGGAGTGAGAAAAACATCGCGGGGTGGTGCGCATTGTATGGGTGTGTGTTACATTACATTCACTAGTAGGAGTGAGAAAAACATCGCGGGGTGGTGCGCATTGCATGGGTGTGTGTTACATTACATTCACTAGTAGGAGTGAGAAAAACATCGCTGGGTGGTGCGCATTGCATGGGTGTGTGTTACATTACATTCACTAGTAGGAGTGAGAAAAACATCGCGGGGTGGTGCGCATTGCATGGGTGTGTGTTACATTACATTCACTAGTAGGAGTGAGAAAAACATCACGGGGTGGTGCGCATTTTATGGGTGTGTGTTACATTACATTCACTAGTAGGAGTGAGAAAAACATCACGGGGTGGTGCGCATTGTATGGGTGTGTGTTACATTACATTCACTACTAGGAGTGAGAAAAACATCACGGGGTGGTGCGCATTGTATGGGTGTGTGTTACATTACATTCACTATTAGGAGTGAGAAAAACATCACGGGGTGGTGGGCATTGTATGGGTGTTTGTCACATTGGATTCACTAGTAGGAGTGAGAAAAACATCACGGGGTGGTGCGCATTGTATGGGTGTGTGTTACATTACATTCACTATTAGGAGTGAGAAAAACATCACGGGGTGGTGGGCATTGTATGGGTGTTTGTCACATTGGATTCACTAGTAGGAGTGAGAAAAACATCACGGGGTGGTGCGCATTGAATGGGTGTGTGTCACATTAGATTCACTAGTAGGAGTGAGAAAAACATCACGGGGTGGTGCGCATTGTATGGGTGTGTGTCACATTACATTCACTAGTAGGAGTGAGAAAAACATCACGGGGTGGTGCGCATTGTATGGGTGTGTGTCATTACATTCACTAGTAGGAGTGAGAAAAACATCACGGGGTGGTGCGCATTGTATGGGTGTGTGTCACATTACATTCACTAGTAGGAGTGAGAAAAACATCATGGGGTGGTGCGCATTGTATGGGTGTGTGTCACATTACATTCACTAGTAGGAGTGAGAAAAACATCACGGGGTGGTGCGCATTGTATGGGTGTGTGTCACATTACATTCACTAGTAGGAGTGAGAAAAACATCACGGCGTGGTGCGCATTGTAGGGGTGTGTGTTACATTACATTCACTAGTAGGAGTGAGAAAAACATCACGGGGTGGTGCGCATTGTATGGGTGTGTGTTACATTACATTCACTAGTAGGAGTGAGAAAAACATCACGGGGTGGTGCGCATTGTATGGGAGTGTGTCACATTAGATTCACTAGTACGAGTGAGAAAAACATCACGGGGTGGTGCGCATTGTATGGGTGTGTGTTACATTACATTCACTTGTAGGAGTGAGAAAAACATCACGGGGTGGTGCGAATTGTATGGGTGTGTGTCACATTACATTCACTATTAGAGTGAGAAAAACATCACGGGGTGGTGCGCATTGTATGGGTGTGTGTTACATTACATTCACTAGTAGGAGTGAGAAAAACATCGTGCCGTGGTGCGCATTGTATGGGTGTGTGTTACATTACATTCACTAGTAGGAGTGAGAAAAACATCGCGGGGTGGTGCGCATTGTATGGGTGTGTTTTACATTACATTCACTAGTAGGAGTGAGAAAAACATCGCGGGGTGGTGCGCATTGCATGGGTGTGTGTTACATTACATTCACTAGTAGGAGTGAGAAAAACATCGCGGGGTGGTGCGGATTGCATGGGTGTGTGTTACATTACATTCACTAGTAGGAGCGACAAAAACATCGCGGGGTGGTGCGCATTGCATGGGTGTGTGTTACATTACATTCACTAGTAGGAGTGAGAAAAACATCACGGGGTGGTGCGCATTTTATGGGTGTGTGTTACATTACATTCACTAGTAGGAGTGAGAAAAACATCACGGGGTGGTGCGCATTGTATGGGTGTGTGTTACATTACATTCACTACTAGGAGTGAGAAAAACATCACAGGGTGGTGCGCATTGTATGGGTGTGTGTTACATTACATTCACTAGTAGGAGTGAGAAAAAAATCACGGGGTGGTGCGCATTGTATGGGTGTGTGTTACATTACATTCACTAGTAGGAGTGAGAAAAACATCACGGGGTGGTGCGCATTGTATGGGTGTGTGTTACATTACATTCACTAGTAGGAGTGAGAAAAACATCACGGGGTGGTGGGCATTGTATGGGTGTTTGTCACATTGGATTCACTAGTAGGAGTGAGAAAAACATCACGGGGTGGTGCGCATTGAATGGGTGTGTGTCACATTAGATTCACTAGTAGGAGTGAGAAAAACATCACGGGGTGGTGCGCATTGTATGGGTGTGTGTCACATTACATTCACTAGTAGGAGTGAGAAAAACATCACGGGGTGGTGCGCATTGTATGGGTGTGTGTCATTACATTCACTAGTAGGAGTGAGAAAAACATCACGGGGTGGTGCGCATTGTATGGGTGTGTGTCACATTACATTCACTAGTAGGAGTGAGAAAAACATCACGTGGTGGTGCGCATTGTATGGGTGACTGTCACATTACATCCACTAGTAGGAGTGAGAAAAACATCACGGGGTGGTGCGCATTGTATGGGAGTGTGTCACATTAGATTCACTAGTAGGAGTGAGAAAAACATCACGGGGTGGTGCGCATTGTATGGGTGTGTGTTACATTACATTCACTTGTAGGAGTGAGAAAAACATCACGGGGTGGTGCGAATTGTATGGGTGTGTGTCACATTACATTCACTATTAGAGTGAGAAAAACATCACGGGGTGGTGCGCATTGTATGGGTGTGTGTTACATTACATTCACTAGTAGGAGTGAGAAAAACATCGTGCCGTGGTGCGCATTGTATGGGTGTGTGTTACATTACATTCACTAGTAGGAGTGAGAAAAACATCGCGGGGTGGTGCGCATTGTATGGGTGTGTGTTACATTACATTCACTAGTAGGAGTGAGAAAAACATCGCGGGGTGGTGCGCATTGCATGGGTGTGTGTTACATTACATTCACTAGTAGGAGTGAGAAAAACATCGCGGGGTGGTGCGCATTGCATGGGTGTGTGTTACATTACATTCACTAGTAGGAGTGAGAAAAACATCGCGGGGTGGTGCGCATTGCATGGGTGTGTGTTACATTACATTCACTAGTAGGAGTGAGAAAAACATCACGGGGTGGTGCGCATTTTATGGGTGTGTGTTACATTACATTCACTAGTAGGAGTGAGAAAAACATCACGGGGTGGTGCGCATTGTATGGGTGTGTGTTACATTACATTCACTAGTAGGAGTGAGAAAAACATCACGGGGTGGTGCGCATTGTATGGGTGTGTGTTACATTACATTCACTATTAGGAGTGAGAAAAACATCACGAGGTGGTGGGCATGGTATGGGTGTTTGTCACATTGGATTCACTAGTAGGAGTGAGAAAAACATCACGGGGTGGTGCGCATTGTATGGGTGTGTGTTACATTACATTCACTATTAGGAGTGAGAAAAACATCACGGGGTGGTGGGCATTGTATGGGTGTTTGTCACATTGGATTCACTAGTAGGAGTGAGAAAAACATCACGGGGTGGTGCGCATTGAATGGGTGTGTGTCTCATTAGATTCACTAGTAGGAGTGAGAAAAACATCACGGGGTGGTGCGCATTGTATGGGTGTGTGTCACATTACATTCACTAGTAGGAGTGAGAAAAACATCACGGGGTGGTGCGCATTGTATGGGTGTGTGTCATTACATTCACTAGTAGGAGTGAGAAAAACATCACGGGGTGGTGCGCATTGTATGGGTTTGTGTCACATTACATTCACTAGTAGGAGTGAGAAAAACATCACGTGGTGGTGCGCATTGTATGGGTGTCTGTCACATTACATCCACTAGTAGGAGTGAGAAAAACATCACGGGGTGGTGCGCATTGTATGGGTGTGTGTCACATTACATTCACAAGTAGGAGTGAGAAAAACATCATGGGGTGGTGCGCATTGTATGGGTGTGTGTCACATTACATTCACTAGTAGGAGTGAGAAAAACATCACGGGGTGGTGCGCATTGTATGGGTGTGTGTCACATTACATTCACTAGTAGGAGTGAGAAAAACATCACGGCGTGGTGCGCATTGTAGGGGTGTGTGTCACATTACATTCACTAGTAGGAGTGAGAAAAACATCATGGGGTGGTGCGCATTGTATGGGTGTGTTACATTAGATTCACTAGTAGGAGTGAGAAAAACATCACGGGGTGGTACGCATTGTATGGGTGTGTGTTACATTACATTCACTACTAGGAGTGAGAAAAACATCACGGGGTGGTGTGAATTGGAGGGTCTGAATTATGATAGGCAGTGATTGGCAATGTAGGATGGAAAAAAGCACCGCGGGGTGGTCAGCATGGGGAGGTCAGGGAACATGCAGTGGCAATGTAGGATAGGTTTCTGAAAAACATCGCGGGGTGGTGCGCATTGTTAGGGTGTGTGTTACAATACATTCACAAGTAGGAGTGAGAAAAACATCATGGGGTGGTGCGCATTGCATGGGTGTGTGTTACATTACATTCACTAATAGGAGTGAGAAAACATCACGGGGTGGTGCGCATTGTATGGGTGTGTGTTACATTACATTCACTAGTAGGAGTGAGAAAAACATCACGGGGTGGTGCGCATTGTATGGGTGTGTGTCACATTACATTCACCAGTAGGAGTGAGAAAAACATCACGGGGTGGTGCGCATTGTATGGGTGTGTGTTACATTACTATCACTACTAGGAGTGAGAAAAACATCACGGGGTGGTGTGAATCGGAGGGCCTGAATTAGGATAAGCAGTGAGTGGCAATGTAGGATGGAGAAAAGCACCGTGGGGTGGTCAGCATGGGGAGGTCAGGGAACATGCAGTGGCAATGTAGGATAGGTTTCTCAAAAACATCGAGGGGTGGTGCGCATTGTATGGGTGTGTGTTACATTACATTCACTAGTAGGAGTGAGAAAAACATCACGGGGTGGTGCGCATTGTATGGGTGAGAGTTACATTACATTCACTAGTAGGAGTGAGAAAAACATCACGGTTGGTGCGCATTGTATGGGTGTGTGTTACATTACATTCACTAGTAGGAGTGAGAAAAACATCACAGGGTGGTGCGCATTGTATGGTTGTGTGTTACATTACATTCACTAGTAGGAGTGAGAAAAACATCACGGGGTGGTGCTCATTGTATGGGTGTGTGTTACATTAGATTCACTACTAGGAGTGAGAAAAACATCACGGGGTGGAGTGAATTGGAGGGTCTGAATTAGGATAGGCAGTGAGTGGCAATGTAGCATGGAGAAAAGCACCGCGGGGTGGTCAGCATGGGGAGGTCAGGGAACATGCAGTGGCAATGTAGGATAGGTTTCTGAAAAACATCGCGGGGTGGTCCGCATTGTATGGGTGTGTGTTACATTAGATTCACTAGTAGGAGTGAGAAAAACATCACGGGGTGCTGCGCATTGTATGGGAGTGTGTTACATTACATTTACTAGTAGGAGTGAGAAAAACATCACGGGGTGGTGCGCATTGTATGGGTGTGTGTTACATTAGATTCACTAGTAGGAGTGACAAAAACATCACGGGGTGGTGCGCATTGTATGGGTGTGTGTTACATTAGATTCACTAGTAGGAGTGACAAAAACATCACGGGGTGGTGCGCATTGTATGGGTGTGTGTTACATTAGATTCACTGGTAGGAGTGAGAAAAACATCACGGGGTGGTGCGCATTGTATGAGTGTGTGTTACATTACATTCACTAGTAGGAGTGAGAAAAACATCACGGGGTGGTGCGCTTTGTATGGGTGTGTGTTACATTACATTCACTAGTAGGAGTGAGAAAAACATCACGGGGTGGTGCGCATTTTATGGGTGTGTGTTACATTACATTCACTAGTAGGAGTGAGAAAAACATCACGGGGTGGTGCGCATTTTATGGGTGTGTGTTACATTACATTCACTAGTAGGAGTGAGAAAAACATCACGGGGTGGTGCGCATTGTATGGGTGTGTGTTACATTGCATTCACTAGTAGGAGTGAGAAAAACATCACGGGGTGGTGCGCATTATATGGGTCTGTGTTACATTACATTCACTAGTAGGAGTGAGAAAAACATCACGGGGTGGTGCGCATTGTATGGGTGTGTGTTACATTACATTCACTAGTAGGAGAGAGAAAAACATCGCGGGGTGGTGCGCATTCCATGGATGTGTGTTACATTACATTCACTAGTAGGAGTGAGAAAAACATTGCGGGGTGGTGCGCATTGCATGGGTGTGTGTTACATTACAATCACTAGTAGGAGTGAGAAAAACATCGCGGGGTGGTGAGCATTGTATGGGTGTGTGTTACATTACATTCACTAGTAGGAGTGAGAAAAACATCACGGGGTGGTGCGCATTGTATGGGTGTGTGTCACATTACATTCACTAGTAGGAGTGAGAAAAACATCACGGGGTGGTGCGCATTGTATGGGTGTGTGTCACATTACATTCACTAGTAGGAGTGAGAAAAACATCACGGGGTGGTGCGCATTGTATGGGTGTGTGTCACATTAACTTCACTAGTAGGAGTGAGAAAAACATCACGGGGTGGTGCGCATTGAATGGGTGTGTGTCACATTACATTCACTAGTAGGAGTGAGGAAAACATCACGGGGTGGTGCGCATTGTATGGGTGTGTGTCACATTACATTCACTAGTAGGAGTGAGAAAAACATCACGGGGTTGTGCGCATTGTATGGGTGTGTGTCACATTACATTCACTAGTAGGAGTGAGATAAACATCACGGGGTGGTGCGCATTGTATGGGTGTGTGTCACATTACATTCACTAGTAGGAGTGAGAAAAACATCACGGGGTGCTGCGCATTGTATTGGTGTGTGTCACATTACATTCACTAGTAGGAGTGAGAAAAACATCACGGGGTGGTGCGCATTGTATGGGTGTGTGTCACATTACATTCACTAGTAGGAGTGAGAAAAACATCACTGGGTGGTGCGCATTGTATGGGTGTGTGTCACATTACATTCACTAGTATGAGTGAGAAAAACATCACGGGGTGGTGCGCATTGTATGGGTGTGTGTCACATTACATTCACTAGTAGGAGTGAGAAAAACATCGCGGGGTGGTGCGCCTTGTATGGGTGTGTGTCACATTACATTCACTAGTAGGAGTGAGAAAAACATCGCGGTGTGGTGCGCATTGTATGGGTGTGTGTTACATTACATTCACTATTAGGAGTGAGAAAAACATCACGGGGTGGTGCGCATTGTATGGGTGTGTGTTACATTACATTCACTAGTAGTAGTGAGAAAGACATCACGGGGTGGTGCGCATTGTATGGGTGTGTGTCACAATACATTCACTAGTAGGAGTGAGAAAAACATCATGGGGTGGTGCGCATTTTACGGGTGTGTGTCACATTACATTCACTAGTAGGAGTGAGAAAAACATCGCGGGGTGGTGCGCATTGTACGGGTGTGTGTCACATTACATTCACTAGTAGGAGTGAGAAAAACATCACGGGGTGGTGCGCATTGTATGGGTGTGCATTACATTACATTCACTAGTAGGAGTGAGAAAAACATCACGGGGTGGTGTGAATCGGAGGGTCTGAATTAGGGTAGGCAGTGATTGGCAATGTAGGATGGAGAAAAGCACCGCGGGGTGGTCAGCATGGGGAGGTCAGGGAACATGCAGTGGCAATGTAGGATAGGTTTCTGAAAAACATTGCGGGGTGGTGCGCATTGTATGGGTGTGTGTTAAATTACATTCACTAGTAGGAGTGAGAAAAACATCACGGGGTGGTGCGCATTGTATGGGTGTGTGTTACATTACATTCACTAGTAGGAGTGAGAAAAACATCACGGGGTGGTGCGCATTGTATGGGTGTGTGTCACATTAGATTCACTAGTAGGAGTGAGAAAAACATCACGGGGTGGTGCGCATTGTATGGGTGTGTGTCACATTACATTCACTACTAGGAGTGAGAAAAACATCACGGGGTGGTGCGCATTGTATGGGTGTGTGTCATTACATTCACTAGTAGGAGTGAGAAAAACATCACAGGGTGGTGCGCATTGTATGGGTGTGTGTCACATTACATTCACTAGTAGGAGTGAGAAAAACATCACGGGGTGGTGCGCATTGTATGGGTGTGTGTCACATTACATCCACTAGTAGGAGTGAGAAAAACATCACGGGGTGGTGTGCATTGTATGGGTGTGTGTCACATTACATTCACTAGTAGGAGTGAGAAAAACATCATGGGGTGGTGCGCATTGTATGGGTGTGTGTCACATTACATTCACTAGTAGGAGTGAGAAAAACATCACGGGGTGGTGCGCATTGTATGGGTGTGTGTCACATTACATTCACTAGTAGGAGTGAGAAAAACATCACGGGGTGGTGCGCATTGTAGGGGTGTGTGTCACATTACATTCACTAGGAGGAGTGAGAAAAACATCACGGGGTGGTGCGCATTGTATGTGTGTGTGTCACATTACATTCACTAGTAGGAGTGAGAAAAACATCACGGTGTGGTGCGCATTGTATGGGTGTGTGTTACATTACATTCACTACTAGGTGTGAGAAAAACATCATGGGGTGGTGCGCATTGTATGGGTGTGTGTTACATTACATTCACTACTAGGAGTGAGAAAAACATCACGGGGTGGTGTGAATCGGAGAGTCTGAATTAGGATAGGCAGTGAGTGGCAATGTAGGATGGAGAAAAGCACCGCGGGGTGGTCAGCATGGGGAGTTCAGGGAACATGCAGTGGCAATGTAGGGTAGGTTTCTGAAAAACATCGCGGGGTGGTGCGTATTGTATTGGTGTGTGTTACATTACATTCACTAGTAGGAGTGAGAAAAACATCTCGGGGTGGTGTGCATTGTATGGGTGTGTGTTTCATTACATTCACTAGTACCAGTGAGAAAATCATCACTGGGTGGTGCGCATTGTATGGGTGTGTGTTACATTAGATTCACTAGTAGGAGTGAGAAAAACATCACGGGGTGGTACGCATTGTATGGGTGTGTGTTACATTACATTCACTACTAGGAGTGAGAAAAACATCACGGGGTGGTGTGAATTGGAGGGTCTGAATTATGATAGGCAGTGATTGGCAATGTAGGATGGAAAAAAGCACCGCGGGGTGGTCAGCATGGGGAGGTCAGGGAACATGCAGTGGCAATGTAGGATAGGTTTCTGAAAAACATCGCGGGGTGGTGCGCATTGTATGGGTGTGTGTCACATTACATTCACTAGTATGAGTGAGAAAAACATCACGGGGTGGTGCGCATTGTATGGGTGTGTGTCACATTACATTCACTAGTATGAGTGAGAAAAACATCGCGGTGTGGTGCGCATTGTATGGGTGTGTGTTACATTACATTCACTATTAGGAGTGAGAAAAACATCACGGGGTGGTGCGCATTGTATGGGTGTGTGTTACATTACATTCACTAGTAGGAGTGAAAAGACATCACGGGGTGGTGCGCATTGTATGGGTGTGTGTCACAATACATTCACTAGTAGGAGTGAGATAAACATCATGGGGTGGTGCGCATTTTATGGGTGTGTGTCACATTACATTCACTAGTAGGAGTGAGAAAAACATCGCGGGGTGGTGCGCATTGTACGGGTGTGTGTCACATTACATTCACTAGTAGGAGTGAGAAAAACATCACGGGGTGGTGCGCATTGTATGGGTGTGTGTCACATTACATTCACTAGTAGGAGTGAGAAAAACATCACGGGGTGGTGCGCATTGTATGGGTGTGTGTCACATTACATCCACTAGTAGGAGTGAGAAAAACATCACGGGGTGGTGTGCATTGTATGGGTGTGTGTCACATTACATTCACTAGTAGGAGTGAGAAAAACATCATGGGGTGGTGCGCATTGTATGGGTGTGTGTCACATTACATTCACTAGTAGGAGTGAGAAAAACATCACGGGGTGGTGCGCATTGTATGGGTGTGTGTCACATTACATTCACTAGTAGGAGTGAGAAAAACATCACGGGGTGGTGCGCATTGTAGGGGTGTGTGTCACATTACATTCACTAGTAGGAGTGAGAAAAACATCACGGGGTGGTGCGCATTGTATGTGTGTGTGTCACATTACATTCACTAGTAGGAGTGAGAAAAACATCACGGTGTGGTGCGCATTGTATGGGTGTGTGTTACATTACATTCACTACTAGGTGTGAGAAAAACATCATGGGGTGGTGCGCATTGTATGGGTGTGTGTTACATTACATTCACTACTAGGAGTGAGAAAAACATCACGGGGTGGTGTGAATCGGAGAGTCTGAATTAGGATAGGCAGTGAGTGGCAATGTAGGATGGAGAAAAGCACCGCGGGGTGGTCAGCATGGGGAGTTCAGGGAACATGCAGTGGCAATGTAGGGTAGGTTTCTGAAAAACATCGCGGGGTGGTGCGTATTGTATTGGTGTGTGTTACATTACATTCACTAGTAGGAGTGAGAAAAACATCTCGGGGTGGTGTGCATTGTATGGGTGTGTGTTACATTACATTCACTAGTACCAGTGAGAAAATCATCACTGGGTGGTGCGCATTGTATGGGTGTGTGTTACATTAGATTCACTAGTAGGAGTGAGAAAAACATCACGGGGTGGTACGCATTGTATGGGTGTGTGTTACATTACATTCACTACTAGGAGTGAGAAAAACATCACGGGGTGGTGTGAATTGGAGGGTCTGAATTATGATAGGCAGTGATTGGCAATGTAGGATGGAAAAAAGCACCGCGGGGTGGTCAGCATGGGGAGGTCAGGGAACATGCAGTGGCAATGTAGGATAGGTTTCTGAAAAACATCGCGGGGTGGTGCGCATTGTATTGGTGTGTGTTACATTACATTCACTAGTAGGAGTGAGAAAAACATCACGGGGTGGTGCGCATTGTATGGGTGTGTGTTACATTAGATTCACTAGTAGGAGTGAGAAAAACATCACGGGGTGGTGCGCATTGTATGGGTGTGTGTTACATTAGATTCACTAGTAGGAGTGAGAAAAACATCACGGGGTGGTGCGCTTTGTATGGGTGTGTGTTACATTACATTCACTAGTAGGAGTGAGAAAAACATCACGGGGTGGTGCGCATTGTATGGGTGTGTGTTACATTACATTCACTAGTAGGAGTGAGAAAAACATCACGGGGTGGTGCGCATTTTATGGGTGTGTGTTACATTACATTCACTAGTAGGAGTGAGAAAAACATCACGGGGTGGTGCGCATTGTATGGGTGTGTGTTACATTGCATTCACTAGTAGGAGTGAGAAAAACATCACGGGGTGGTGCGCATTATATGGGTCTGTGTTACATTACATTCACTAGTAGGAGGGAGAAAAACATCACGGGGTGGTGCGCAATGTATGGGTGTGTGTTACATTACATTCACTGGTAGGAGAGAGAAAAACATCGCGGGGTGGTGCGCATTCCATGGGTGTGTGTTACATTACATTCACTAGTAGGAGTGAGAAAAACTTTGCGGGGTGGTGCGCATTGCATGGGTGTGTGTTACATTACAATCACTAGTAGGAGTGAGAAAAACATCGCGGGGTGGTGAGCATTGTATGGGTGTGTGTTACATTACATTCACTAGTAGGAGTGAGAAAAACATCACGGGGTGGTGCGCATTGTATGGGTGTGTGTCACATTACATTCACTAGTAGGAGTGAGAAAAACATCACGGGGTGGTGCGCATTGTATGGGTGTGTGTCACATTACATTCACTAGTAGGAGTGAGAAAAACATCACGGGGTGGTGCGCATTGTATGGGTGTGTGTCACATTCAATTCACTAGTAGGAGTGAGAAAAACATCACGGGGTGGTGCGCATTGAATGGGTGTGTGTCACATTACATTCACTAGTAAGAGTGAGAAAAACATCACAGGGTGGTGCGCATTGTATGGGTGTGTGTCACATTACATTCACTAGTAGGAGTGAGAAAAACATCACGGGGTTGTGCGCATTGTATGGGTGTGTGTCACATTACATTCACTAGTAGGAGTGAGATAAACATCACGGGGTGGTGCGCATTGTATGGGTGTGTGTCACATTACATTCACTAGTAGGAGTGAGAAAAACATCACGGGGTGGTGCGCATTGTAGGGGTGTGTGTCACATTACATTCACTAGTAGGAGTGAGAAAAACATCACGGGGTGGTGCGCATTGTATGTGTGTGTGTCACATTACATTCACTAGTAGGAGTGAGAAAAACATCACGGTGTGGTGCGCATTGTATGGGTGTGTGTTACATTACATTCACTACTAGGTGTGAGAAAAACATCATGGGGTGGTGCGCATTGTATGGGTGTGTGTTACATTACATTCACTACTAGGAGTGAGAAAAACATCACGGGGTGGTGTGAATCGGAGAGTCTGAATTAGGATAGGCAGTGAGTGGCAATGTAGGATGGAGAAAAGCACCGCGGGGTGGTCAGCATGGGGAGTTCAGGGAACATGCAGTGGCAATGTAGGGTAGGTTTCTGAAAAACATCGCGGGGTGGTGCGTATTGTATTGGTGTGTGTTACATTACATTCACTAGTAGGAGTGAGAAAAACATCTCGGGGTGGTGTGCATTGTATGGGTGTGTGTTACATTACATTCACTAGTACCAGTGAGAAAATCATCACTGGGTGGTGCGCATTGTATGGGTGTGTGTTACATTAGATTCACTAGTAGGAGTGAGAAAAACATCACGGGGTGGTACGCATTGTATGGGTGTGTGTTACATTACATTCACTACTAGGAGTGAGAAAAACATCACGGGGTGGTGTGAATTGGAGGGTCTGAATTATGATAGGCAGTGATTGGCAATGTAGGATGGAAAAAAGCACCGCGGGGTGGTCAGCATGGGGAGGTCAGGGAACATGCAGTGGCAATGTAGGATAGGTTTCTGAAAAACATCGCGGGGTGGTGCGCATTGTATTGTTGTGTGTTACATTACATTCACTAGTAGGAGTGAGAAAAACATCACGGGGTGGTGCGCATTGTATGGGTGTGTGTTACATTAGATTCACTAGTAGGAGTGAGAAAAACATCACGGGGTGGTGCGCATTGTATGGGTGTGTGTTACATTAGATTCACTAGTAGGAGTGAGAAAAACATCACGGGGTGGTGTGCATTGTATGGGTGTGTGTTACATTACATTCACTAGTAGGAGTGAGAAAAACATCACGGGGTGGTGCGCTTTGTATGGGTGTGTGTTACATTACATTCACTAGTAGGAGTGAGAAAAACATCACGGGGTGGTGCGCATTGTATGGGTGTGTGTTACATTACATTCACTAGTAGGAGTGAGAAAAACATCACGGGGTGGTGCGCATTTTATGGGTGTGTGTTACATTACATTCACTAGTAGGAGTGAGAAAAACATCACGGGGTGGTGCGCATTGTATGGGTGTGTGTTACATTGCATTCACTAGTAGGAGTGAGAAAAACATCACGGGGTGGTGCGCATTATATGGGTCTGTGTTACATTACATTCACTAGTAGGAGGGAGAAAAACATCACGGGGTGGTGCGCATTGTATGGGTGTGTGTTACATTACATTCACTGGTAGGAGAGAGAAAAACATCGCGGGGTGGTGCGCATTCCATGGGTGTGTGTTACATTACATTCACTAGTAGGAGTGAGAAAAACATTGCGGGGTGGTGCGCATTGCATAGGTGTGTGTTACATTACAATCACTAGTAGGAGTGAGAAAAACATCGCGGGGTGGTGAGCATTGTATGGGTGTGTGTTACATTACATTCACTAGTAGGAGTGAGAAAAACATCACGGGGTGGTGCGCATTGTATGGGTGTGTGTCACATTACATTCACTAGTAGGAGTGAGAAAAACATCACGGGGTGGTGCGCATTGTATGGGTGTGTGTCACATTACATTCACTAGTAGGAGTGAGAAAAACATCACGGGGTGGTGCGCATTGTATGGGTGTGTGTCACATTAAATTCACTAGTAGGAGTGAGAAAAACATCACGGGGTGGTGCGCATTGAATGGGTGTGTGTCACATTACATTCACTAGTAAGAGTGAGAAAAACATCACGGGGTGGTGCGCATTGTATGGGTGTGTGTCACATTACATTCACTAGTAGGAGTGAGAAAAACATCACGGGGTTGTGCGCATTGTATGGGTGTGTGTCACATTACATTCACTAGTAGGAGTGAGATAAACATCACGGGGTGGTGCGCATTGTATGGGTGTGTGTCACATTACATTCACTAGTAGGAGTGAGAAAAACATCACGGGGTGGTGCGCATTGTATTGGTGTGTGTCACATTACATTCACTAGTAGGAGTGAGAAAAACATGACGGGGTGGTGCGCATTGTATGGGTGTGTGTCACATTACATTCACTAGTAGGAGTGAGAAAAACATCACGGGGTGGTGCGCATTGTATGGGTGTGTGTCACATTACATTCACTAGTATGAGTGAGAAAAACATCACGGGGTGGTGCGCATTGTATGGGTGTGTGTCACATTACATTCACTAGTAGGAGTGAGAAAAACATCACATGGTGGTGCGCATTGTATGGGTGTGTGTCACATTACATTCACTAGTAGGAGTGAGAAAAACATCGCGGGGTGGTGCGCATTGTATGGGTGTGTGTTACATTACATTCACTATTAGGAGTGAGAAAAACATCACGGGGTGGTGCGCATTGTATGGGTGTGTGTTACATTACATTCACTAGTAGGAGTGAGAAAGACATCACGGGGTGGTGCGCATTGTATGGGTGTGTGTCACAATACATTCACTAGTAGGAGTGAGAAAAACATCATGGGGTGGTGCACATTTTACGGGTGTGTGTCACATTACATTCACTAGTAGGAGTGAGAAACACATCGCGGGGTGGTGCGCATTGTACGGGTGTGTGTCACATTACATTCACTAGTAGGAGTGAGAAAAACATCACGGGGTGGTGCGCATTGTATGGGTGTGTGTTACATTACATTCACTAGTAGGAGTGAGAAAAACATCACGGGGTGTTGTGAATCGGAGGGTCCTAATTAGGGTAGGCAGTGATTGGCAATGTAGGATGGAGAAAAGCACCGCGGGGTGGTCAGCATGGGGAGGTCAGGGAACATGCAGTGGCAATGTAGGATAGGTTTCTGAAAAACATCGTGGGGTGGTGCGCATTGTATGGGTGTGTGTTAAATTACATTCACTAGTAGGAGTGAGAAAAACATCACGGAGTGGTGCGCATTGTATGGGTGTGTGTTACATTACATTCAGTAGTAGGAGTGAGAAAAACATCACGGGGTGGTGCGCATTGTATGGGTGTGTGTTACAATAGATTCACTAGTAGGAGTGAGAAAAACATCACGGGGTGGTGCGCATTGTATGGGTGTGTGTTACATTAGATTCACTAGTAGGAGTGAGAAAAACATCACGGGGTGGTGCGCATTGTATGGGTGTGTGTTACATTACATTCACTAGTAGGAGTGAGAAAAACATCATGGGGTGGTGCGCTTTGTATGGGTGTGTGTTACATTACATTCACCAGTAGGAGTGAGAAAAACATCACGGGGTGGTGCGCATTGTATGGGTGTGTGTTACATTACATTCACTAGTAGGAGTGAGAAAAACATCACGGGGTGGTGCGCATTGTATGGGTGTGTGTTACATTACATTCACTAGTAGGAGCGAGAAAAACATCACGGGGTGGTGCGCATTGTATGGGTGTGTGTTACATTACATTCACTAGTAGGAGTGAGAAAAACATCACGGGGTGGTGCGCATTATATGGGTCTGTGTTACATTACATTCACTAGTAGGAGTGAGAAAAACATCACGGGGTGGTGCGCATTGTATGGGTGTGTGTTACATTACATTCACTAGTAGGAGAGAGAAAAACATCGCGGGGTGGTGCGCATTCCATGGGTGTGTGTTACATTACATTCACTAGTAGGAGTGAGAAAAACATTGCGGGGTGGTGCGCATTGCATGGGTGTGTGTTACATTACATTCACTAGTAGGAGTGAGAAAAACATCGCGGGGTGGTGAGCATTGTATGGGTGTGTGTTACATTACATTCACTAGTAGGAGTGAGAAAAACATCACGGGGTGGTGCGCATTGTATGGGTGTGTGTCACATTACATTCACTAGTAGGAGTGAGAAAAACATCACGGGGTGGTGCGCATTGTATGGGTGTGTGTCACATTACATTCACTAGTAGGAGTGAGAAAAACATCACGGGGTGGTGCGCATTGTATGGGTGTGTGTCACATTAAATTCACTAGTAGGAGTGAGAAAAACATCACGGGGTGGTGCGCATTGAATGGGTGTGTGTCACATTACATTCACTAGTAAGAGTGAGAAAAACATCACGGGGTGGTGCGCATTGTATGGGTGTGTGTCACATTACATTCACTAGTAGGAGTGAGAAAAACATCACGGGGTTGTGCGCATTGTATGGGTGTGTGTCACATTACATTCACTAGTAGGAGTGAGATAAACATCACGGGGTGGTGCGCATTGTATGGGTGTGTGTCACATTACATTCACTAGTAGGAGTGAGAAAAACATCACGGGGTGGTGCGCATTGTATTGGTGTGTGTCACATTACATTCACTAGTAGGAGTGAGAAAAACATGACGGGGTGGTGCGCATTGTATGGGTGTGTGTCACATTACATTCACTAGTAGGAGTGAGAAAAACATCACGGGGTGGTGCGCATTGTATGGGTGTGTGTCACATTACATTCACTAGTATGAGTGAGAAAAACATCACGGGGTGGTGCGCATTGTATGGGTGTGTGTCACATTACATTCACTAGTAGGAGTGAGAAAAACATCACATGGTGGTGCGCATTGTATGGGTGTGTGTCACATTACATTCACTAGTAGGAGTGAGAAAAACATCACGGGGTGGTGCGCATTGTATGGGTGTGTGTCACAATACATTCACTAGTAGGAGTGAGAAAAACATCATGGGGTGGTGCACATTTTACGGGTGTGTGTCACATTACATTCACTAGTAGGAGTGAGAAACACATCGCGGGGTGGTGCGCATTGTACGGGTGTGTGTCACATTACATTCACTAGTAGGAGTGAGAAAAACATCACGGGGTGGTGCGCATTGTATGGGTGTGTGTTACATTACATTCACTAGTAGGAGTGAGAAAAACATCACGGGGTGTTGTGAATCGGAGGGTCCTAATTAGGGTAGGCAGTGATTGGCAATGTAGGATGGAGAAAAGCACCGCGGGGTGGTCAGCATGGGGAGGTCAGGGAACATGCAGTGGCAATGTAGGATAGGTTTCTGAAAAACATCGCGGGGTGGTGCGCATTGTATGGGTGTGTGTTAAATTACATTCACTAGTAGGAGTGAGAAAAACATCACGGAGTGGTGCGCATTGTATGGGTGTGTGTTACATTACATTCAGTAGTAGGAGTGAGAAAAACATCACGGGGTGGTGCGCATTGTATGGGTGTGTGTTACAATAGATTCACTAGTAGGAGTGAGAAAAACATCACGGGGTGGTGCGCATTGTATGGGTGTGTGTTACATTAGATTCACTAGTAGGAGTGAGAAAAACATCACGGGGTGGTGCGCATTGTATGGGTGTGTGTTACATTACATTCACTAGTAGGAGTGAGAAAAACATCATGGGGTGGTGCGCTTTGTATGGGTGTGTGTTACATTACATTCACCAGTAGGAGTGAGAAAAACATCACGGGGTGGTGCGCATTGTATGGGTGTGTGTTACATTACATTCACTAGTAGGAGTGAGAAAAACATCACGGGGTGGTGCGCATTGTATGGGTGTGTGTTACATTACATTCACTAGTAGGAGTGAGAAAAACATCACGGGGTGGTGCGCATTGTATGGGTGTGTGTTACATTACATTCACTAGTAGGAGTGAGAAAAACATCACGGGGTGGTGCGCATTATATGGGTCTGTGTTACATTACATTCACTAGTAGGAGTGAGAAAAACATCACGGGGTGGTGCGCATTGTATGGGTGTGTGTTACATTACATTCACTAGTAGGAGAGAGAAAAACATCGCGGGGTGGTGCGCATTCCATGGGTGTGTGTTACATTACATTCACTAGTAGGAGTGAGAAAAACATTGCGGGGTGGTGCGCATTGCATGGGTGTGTGTTACATTACATTCACTAGTAGGAGTGAGAAAAACATCGCGGGGTGGTGAGCATTGTATGGGTGTGTGTTACATTACATTCACTAGTAGGAGTGAGAAAAACATCACGGGGTGGTGCGCATTGTATGGGTGTGTGTCACATTACATTCACTAGTAGGAGTGAGAAATACATCACGGGGTGGTGCGCATTGTATGGGTGTGTGTCACATTACATTCACTAGTAGGAGTGAGAAAAACATCACATGGTGGTGCGCATTGTATGGGTGTGTGTCACATTACATTCACTAGTAGGAGTGAGAAAAACATCGCGGGGTGGTGCGCATTGTATGGGTGTGTGTTACATTACATTCACTATTAGGAGTGAGAAAAACATCACGGGGTGGTGCGCATTGTATGGGTGTGTGTTACATTACATTCACTAGTAGGAGTGAGAAAGACATCACGGGGTGGTGCGCATTGTATGGGTGTGTGTCACAATACATTCACTAGTAGGAGTGAGAAAAACATCATGGGGTGGTGCGCATTTTACGGGTGTGTGTCACATTACATTCACTAGTAGGAGTGAGAAACACATCGCGGGGTGGTGCGCATTGTACGGGTGTGTGTCACATTACATTCACTAGTAGGAGTGAGAAAAACATCACGGGGTGGTGCGCATTGTATGGGTGTGTGTTACATTACATTCAGTAGTAGGAGTGAGAAAAACATCACGGGGTGGTGCGCATTGTATGGGTGTGTGTTACAATAGATTCACTAGTAGGAGTGAGAAAAACATCACGGGGTGGTGCGCATTGTATGGGTGTGTGTTACATTAGATTCACTAGTAGGAGTGAGAAAAACATCACGTGGTGGTGCGCATTGTATGGGTGTGTGTTACATTACATTCACTAGTAGGAGTGAGAAAAACATCATGGGGTGGTGCGCTTTGTATGGGTGTGTGTTACATTACATTCACCAGTAGGAGTGAGAAAAACATCACGGGGTGGTGCGCATTGTATGGGTGTGTGTTACATTACATTCACTAGTAGGAGTGAGAAAAACATCACGGGGTGGTGCGCATTGTATGGGTGTGTGTTACATTACATTCACTAGTAGGAGTGAGAAAAACATCACGGGGTGGTGCGCATTGTATGGGTGTGTGTTACATTACATTCACTAGTAGGAGTGAGAAAAACATCACGGGGTGGTGCGCATTATATGGGTCTGTGTTACATTACATTCACTAGTAGGAGTGAGAAAAACATCACGGGGTGGTGCGCATTGTATGGGTGTGTGTTACATTACATTCACTAGTAGGAGAGAGAAAAACATCGCGGGGTGGTGCGCATTCCATGGGTGTGTGTTACATTACATTCACTAGTAGGAGTGAGAAAAACATTGCGGGGTGGTGCGCATTGCATGGGTGTGTGTTACATTACATTCACTAGTAGGAGTGAGAAAAACATCGCGGGGTGGTGAGCATTGTATGGGTGTGTGTCACATTACATTCACTAGTAGGAGTGAGAAAAACATCACGGGGTGGTGCGCATTGTATGGGTGTGTGTCACATTACATTCACTAGTAGGAGTGAGAAAAACATCACGGGGTGGTGCGCATTGTATGGGTGTGTGTCACATTACATTCACTAGTAGGAGTGAGAAAAACATCACGGGGTGGTGCGCATTGTATGGGTGTGTGTCACATTACATTCACTAGTAGGAGTGAGAAAAACATCACGGGGTGGTGCGCATTGAATGGGTGTGTGTCACATTACATTCACTAGTAGGAGTGAGAAAAACATCACGGGGTGGTGCGCATTGTATGGGTGTGTGTCACATTACATTCACTAGTAGGAGTGAGAAAAACATCACGGGGTGGTGCGCATTGTATGGGTGTGTGTCACATTACATTCACTAGTAGGAGTGAGATAAACATCACGGGGTGGTGCGCATTGTATGGGTGTGTGTCACATTACATTCACTAGTAGGAGTGAGAAAAACATCATGGGGTGGTGCGCATTGTATGGGTGTGTGTCACATTACATTCACTAGTAGGAGTGAGAAAAACATCACGGGGTGGTGCGCATTGTATGGGTGTGTGTCACATTACATTCACTAGTAGGAGTGAGAAAAACATCACGGGGTGGTGCGCATTGTATGGGTGTGTGTCACATTACATCCACTAGTATGAGTGAGAAAAACATCACGGGGTGGTGCGCATTGTATGGGTGTGTGTCACATTACATTCACTAGTAGGAGTGAGAAAAACATCACGGGGTGGTGCGCATTGTATGGGTGTGTGTCACATTACATTCACTAGTAGGAGTGAGAAAAACATCGCGGGGTGGTGCGCATTGTATGGGTGTGTGTTACATTACATTCACTAGTAGGAGTGAGAAAAACATTACGGGGTGGTGCGCATTGTATGGGTGTGTGTTACATTAGATTCACTAGTAAGAGTGAGAAAAACATCACGGGGTGGTGCGCATTGTATGGGTGTGTGTTACATTACATTCACTAGTAGGAGTGAGAAAAACATCACGGGGTGGTGCGCATTGTATGGGTGTGTGTTACATTACATTCACTAGTAGGAGTGAGAAAAACATCATGGGGTGGTGTGAATCGGAGGGTCTGAATTAGGATAGGCAGTGATTGGCAATGTAGGATGGAGAAAAGCACCGCGGGGTGGTCAGCATGTGGAGGTCAGGGAACGTGCAGTGGCAATGTAGGAGAGGTTTTTGAAAAACATCGCGGTGTGGTGCGCATTGTATGGGTGTGTGTTACATTAGATTCACTAGTAGGAGTGAGAAAAACATCACAGGGTCGTGCGCATTGTATGGGTGTGTGTTACATTACATTCACTAGTAGGAGTGAGAAAAACATCACGGGGTGGTGCGCATTGTATGGGTGTGTGTTACATTAGATTCATTAGTAGGAGTGAGAAAAACATCACGGGGTGGTGCGCATTGCATGGGTGTGTGTTACATTACATTCACTAGTAGGAGTGAAAAAAACATTACGGGGTGGTGTGCATTGTATGGGTGTGTGTTACATTACATTCACTAGTAGGAGTGAGAAAAACATCACGGGGTGGTGAGCATTGTATGGGTGTGTGTTACATTACATTCACTAGTAGGAGTGAGAAAAACATCACGGGGTGGTGCGCATTGTATGGGTGTGTGTTACATTACATTCACTAGTAGGAGTGAGGAAAACATCACGGGGTGGTGCGCATTGTATGGGTGTGTGTTACATTACATTCACTACAAGGAGTGAGAAAAACATCACGGGGTGGTGTGAATCGGATGCTCTGAATTAGGATAAGCAGTGAGTGGCAATGTAGGATGGAGAAAAGCACCGTGGTGTGGTCAGCATGGGGAGGTCAGGGAACATGCAGTTGCAATGTAGGATAGGTTTCTGAAAAACATCGCGGGGTGGTGCACATTGTATGGGTGTGTGTTACATTAGATTCACTAGAAGGAGTGAGAAAAACATCACGGGGTGGTGCGCATTGTATGGGTGTGTGTTATATTACATTCACTAATAGGAGTGAGAAAAACATCACAGGGTGGTGCGCATTGTATGGGTGTGTGTTACATTACATTCACTAGTAGGAGTGAGAAAAACATCATGTGGTGGTGCGCATTTTATGGGTGTGTGTTACATTACATTCACTAGTAGGAGTGAGAAAAACATCACGAGGTGGTGTGAATCGGAGGGTCTGAATTAGGATAGGCAGTGATTGGCAATGTAGGATGGAGAAAATCACCGCGGGGTGGTCAGCATGGGGAGGTCAGGGAACATGCAGTGGCAATGTAGGATAGGTTTCTGAAAATCATCGCGGGTTGATGCGCATTGTATGGGTGTGTGTTACATTACATTCATTAGTAGGAGAGAGAAAAAACATCACGGGGTGGTGCGCATTGCATGGGTGTGTGTTACATTACATTCATTAATAGGAGTGAGAAAACATCACGGGGTGGTGCGCGTTGTATGCGTGTGTGTTACATTACATACACTAGTAGGAGTGAGAAAAACATCACGGGGTGGTGCGCATTGTATGGGTGTGTGTTACATTACATTCACTAGTAGGAGTGAGAAAAACATCACGGGGTTGTGCGCATTGTATGGGTGTGTGTTACATTACATTCACCAGTAGGAGTGAGAAAAACATCACGGGGTGGTGCGCATTGTATGGGTGTGTGTTACATTATATTCACTAGTAGGAGTGAGAAAAACATCACGGGGTGGTGCGCATTGTATGGGTGTGTGTTACATTACATTCACCAGTAGGAGTGAGAAAAACATCACGGGGTGGTGCGCATTGTATGGGTGTGTGTTACATTACATTCACTACTAGGAGTGAGAAAAACATCACGGGGTGGTGTGAATCGAAGGGTCTGAATTAGGATAGGCAGTGAGTGGCAATGTAGGATGGAGAAAAGCACCGCAGGGTGGTCAGCATGGAGAGGTCAGGGAACATGCAGTGGCAATGTAGGATAGGTTTCTGAAAAACATCGCGGGGTGGTGCGCATTGTATGGGTGTGTGTTACATTACATTCACTAGTAGGAGTGAGAAAAACATCACGGGGTCGTGCGCATTGTATGGGTGTGTGTTACATTACATTCACTAGTAGGAGTGAGAAAAACATCACGGGGCGGTGCGCATTGTATGGGTGTGTGTTACATTACATTCACTAGTAGGAGTGAGAAAAACATCACGGGGTGGTGCGCATTGTATGGGTGTGTGTTACATTACATTCACTACTAGGAGTGAGAAAAACATCACGGGGTGGTGCGCATTGTATGGGTGTGTGTTACATTACATTCACTACTAGGAGTGAGAAAAATATCACGGGGTGGTGCGCATTGTATGGGTGTGTGTTACATTACATTCACTACTAGGAGTGAGAAAAACATCACGGGGTAGTGTGAATCGGAGAGTCTGAATTAGGATAGGCAGTGAGTGGCAATGTAGGATGGAGAAAAGCACCGCGGGGTGGTCAGCATGGGGAGGTCAGGGAACATGCAGTGGCAATGTAGGATAGGTTTCTGAAAAACATCGCGGGGTGGTGCGTGTTGTATAGGTGTGTGTTACATTACATTCACTAGTAGTAGTGAGAAAAACATCACGGGGTGGTGCGCATTGTATGGGTGTGTGTTACATTACATTCACTAGTAGGAGTGAGAAAAAATCACGGGGTGGTGCGCATTGTATGGGTGTGTGTTACATTACATTCACTAGTAGGAGTGAGAAAAACATCACGGGGTGGTGCGCATTGTATGGGTGTGTGTTACATTACATTCACTACTAGGAGTGAGAAAAATATCACGGGGTGGTGCGCATTGTATGGGTGTGTGTTACATTACATTCACTACTAGGAGTGAGAAAAATATCACGGGGTGGTGCGCATTGTATGGGTGTGTGTTACATTACATTCACTACTAGGAGTGAGAAAAACATCACGGGGTAGTGTGAATCGGAGAGTCTGAATTAGGATAGGCAGTGAGTGGCAATGTAGGATGGAGAAAAGCACCGCGGGGTGCTCAGCATGGGGAGGTCAGGGAACATGCAGTGGCAATGTAGGATAGGTTTCTGAAAAACATCGCGGGGTGGTGCGTGTTGTATAGGTGTGTGTTACATTACATTCACTAGTAGTAGTGAGAAAAACATCACGGTGTGGTGCGCATTGTATGGGTGTTTGTTACATTACATTCACTAGTACCAGTGAGAAAATCATCTCCGGTTGGTGCGCATTGTATGGGTGTGTGTTACATTAGATTCACTAGTAGGAGTGAGAAAAACATCACGGGGTGTTGCGCATTGTATGGGTGTGTGTTACATTACATTCACTAGTAGGAGTGAGAAAAACATCACGGGGTGGTGCGCATTGAATGGGTGTGTGTTACATTACATTCACTAGTAGGAGTGAGAAAAACATCACGGGGTGGTGCGCATTGTATGGGTGTGTGTTACATTACATTCACTACTAGGAGTGAGAAAAACATCACGGGGTGGTGCGCATTGTATGGGTGTGTGTTACATTACATTCACTAGTAGGAGTGAGAAAAACATCACGGGGAGGTGCGCATTGTATGGGTGTGAGTTACATTACATTCACTAATAGGAGTGAGAAAAACATCACGGGGTGGTGCGCATTTTATGGGTGTGTGTTACATTACATTCACTAGTAGGAGTGAGAAAAACATCACGGGGTGGTGCGCATTGTATGGGTGTGTGTTACATTACATTCACTACTAGGAGTGAGAAAAACATCACGGGGTGGTGCGCATTGTATGGGTGTGTGTTACATTACATTCACTAGTATGAGTGAGAAAAACATCGCGGGGTGGTGCGTATTGTATGGGTGTGTGTTACATTACATTCACTAGTAGGAGTGAGAAAAACATCACGGGGTGGTGCGCATTGTATGGGTGTGTGTCACGTTACATTCACTAGTAGGAGTGAGAAAAACATCACGGGGTGGTGCGCATTGTATGGGTGTGTGTCACGTTTCATTCACTAGTAGGAGTGAGAAAAACATCACGGGCTGGTGCGCATTGTATGGGTGTGTGTCACATTACATTCACTAGTAGGAGTGAGAAAAACATCACGGGGTGGTGCGCATTGTATGGGTGTGTGTCACATCACATTCACTAGTAGGAGTGAGAAAAACATCAAGGGGTGGTGTGCATTGTATGGGTTTCTGGAACATTACATTCACTAGTAGGAGTGAGAAAAACATCACGGGGTGGTGCGCATTGTATGTGTGTGTGTCACATTACTTTCACTAGTAGGAGTGAGAAAAACATCACGGGTTGGTGCGCATTGTATGGGTGTGTGTCACATTACATTCACTAGTAGGAGTGAGAAAAACATCACGGGGTGGTGCGCATTGTATGGGTGTGTGTCACATTACATTCACTAGTAGGAGTGAGAAAAACATCACGGGGTGGTGCGCATTGTATGGGTGTGTGTCACATTACATTCACTAGTAGGAGTGAGAAAAACATCACGGGGTGGTGCGCAGTGTATGGGTGTGTGGAACATTACATTCACTAGTAGGAGTGAGAAAAACATCACGGGGTGGTGCGCATTGTATGGGTGTGTGTCAAATTACACTCACTGGTAGGAGTGAGAAAAACATCACGGGGTCGTGCGCATTGTATGGGTGTGTGTCACATTACATTCACTGGTAGGAGTGAGAAAAACATCACGGGGTGGTGCGCATTGTATGGGTGTGTGTTACATTACATTCACTAGTAGGATTGAGAAAAACATCACGGGGTGGTGTGAATCGGAGGGTCTGAATTAGGATAGGCAGTGATTGGCAAAGTAGGATGGAGAAAAGCACCGCGGGGTGGTCAGCATTGCGAGGTCAGGGAACATGCAGTGGCAATCTACGATAGGTTTCTGAAAAACATCGTGGGGTGCTGCGCATTGTATGGGTGTGTGTTACATTACATTCACTAGTAGGAGTGAGAAAAACATCACGGGGTCGTGCGCATTGTATGGGTGTGTGTTACATTACATTCACTAGTAGGAGTGAGAAAAACATCACGGGGTGGTGCGCATTGTATGGGTGTGTGTTACATTACATTCACTAGTAGTAGTGAGAAAAACATCACGGGGTGGTGCGCATTGTATGGGTGTGTGTTACATTACATTCACTACTAGGAGTGAGAAAAATATCACGGGGTGGTGCGCATTGTATGGGTGTGTGTTACATTACATTCACTACTAGGAGTGAGAAAAACATCACGGGGTGGTGTGAATCGGATGCTCTGAATTAGGATAAGCAGTGAGTGGCAATGTATGATGGAGAAAAGCACGGCGGGGTGGTCAGCATGGGGAGGTCAGGGAACATGCAGTTGCAATGTAGGATAGGTTTCTGAAAAACATCGCGGGGTGGTGCGCATTGTATGGGTGTGTGTTACATTAGATTCACTAGAAGGAGTGAGAAAAACATCACGGGGTGGTGCGCATTGTATGGGTGTGTGTTACATTACATTCACTAATAGGAGTGAGAAAAACATCACAGGGTGGTGCGCATTGTATGGGTGTGTGTTACATTACATTCACTAGAAGGAGTGAGAAAAACATCATGCGGTGGTGCGCATTGTATGGGTGTGTGTTACATTACATTCACTAGTAGGAGTGAGAAAAACATCACGAGGTGGTGTGAATCGGAGGGTCTGAATTAGGATAGGCAGTGATTGGCAATGTAGGATGGAGAAAATCACCGCGGGGTGGTCAGCATGGGGAGGTCAGGGAACATTCAGTGGCAATGTAGGATAGGTTTCTGAAAATCATCGCGGGTTGGTGCGCATTGTATGGGTGTGTGTTACATTACATTCAATAGTAGGAGAGAGAAAAAACATCACGGGGTGGTGCGCACTGCATGGGTGTGTGTTACATTACATTCATTAATAGGAGTGAGAAAACATCACGGGGTGGTGCACGTTGTATGCGTGTGTGTTACATTACATACACTAGTAGGAGTGAGAAAAACATCACGGGGTGGTGCGCATTGTATGGGTGTGTGTTACATTACATTCACTAGTAGGAGTGAGAAAAACATCACGGGGTTGTGCGCATTGTATGGGTGTGTGTTACATTACATTCACTAGTAGGAGTGAGAAAAACATCACGGGGTGGTGCGCATTGTATGGGTGTGTGTTACATTACATTCACTAGTAGGAGTGAGAAAAACATCACGGGGTGGTGCGCATTGTATGGGTGTGTGTTACATTACATTCACCAGTAGGAGTGAGAAAAACATCACGGGGTGGTGCGCATTGTATGGGTGTGTGTTACATTACATTCACTACTAGGAGTGAGAAAAACATCACGGGGTGGTGTGAATGGAAGGGTCTGAATTAGGATAGGCAGTGAGTGGCAATGTAGGATGGAGAAAAGCACCGCAGGGTGGTCAGCATGGGGAGGTCAGGGAACATGCAGTGGCAATGTAGGATAGGTTTCTGAAAAACATCGCGGGGTGGTGCGCATTGTATGGGTGTGTGTTACATTACATTCACTAGTAGGAGTGAGAAAAACATCACGGGGTGGTGCGCATTGTATGGGTGTGTGTTACATTACATTCACTAGTAGTAGTGAGAAAAACATCACGGGGTGGTGCGCATTGTATGGGTGTGTGTTACATTACATTCACTACTAGGAGTGAGAAAAATATCACGGGGTGGTGCGCATTGTATGGGTGTGTGTTACATTACATTCACTACTAGGAGTGAGAAAAATATCACGGGGTGGTGCGCATTGTATGGGTGTGTGTTACATTACATTCACTACTAGGAGTGAGAAAAACATCACGGGGTAGTGTGAATCGGAGAGTCTGAATTAGGATAGGCAGTGAGTGGCAATGGAGGATGGAGAAAAGCACCGCGGGGTGGTCAGCATGGGGAGGTCAGGGAACATGCAGTGGCAATGTAGGATAGGTTTCTGAAAAACATCGCGGGGTGGTGCGTGTTGTATAGGTGTGTGTTACATTACATTCACTAGTAGTAGTGAGAAAAACATCACGGTGTGGTGCGCATTGTATGGGTGTGTGTTACATTACATTCACTAGTACCAGTGAGAAAATCATCTCCGGGTGGTGCGCATTGTATGGGTGTGTGTTACATTAGATTCACTAGTAGGAGTGAGAAAAACATCACGGGGAGGTGCGCATTGTATGGGTGTGAGTTACATTACATTCACTAATAGGAGTGAGAAAAACATCACGGGGTGGTGCGCATTGTATGGGTGTGTGTTACATTACATTCACTAGTAGGAGTGAGAAAAACATCACGGGGTCGTGCGCATTTTATGGGTGTGTGTTACATTAGATTCACTAGTAGGAGTGAGAAAAACATCACGGGGTGTTGCGCATTGTATAGGTGTGTGTTACATTACATTCACTAGTAGGAGTGAGAAAAACATTACGGGGTGGTGCGCATTGTATGGGTGTGTGTTACATTACATTCACTAGTAGGAGTGAGAAAAACATCACGGGGTGGTGCGCATTGTATGGGTGTGTGTTACATTACATTCACTACTAGGAGTGAGAAAAACATCACGGGGTGTTGCGCATTGTATGGGTGTGTGTTACATTACATTCACTAGTAGGAGTGAGAAAAACATCACGGGGAGGTGCGCATTGTATGGGTGTGAGTTACATTACATTCACTAATAGGAGTGAGAAAAACATCACGGGGTGGTGCGCATTTTATGGGTGTGTGTTACATTACATTCACTAGTAGGAGTGAGAAAAACATCACGGGGTGGTGCGCATTGTATGGGTGTGTGTTACATTACATTCACTAGTAGGAGTGAGAAAAACATCACGGGGTGGTGCGCATTGTATGGGTGTGTGTCACATTACATTCACTAGTAGGAGTGAGAAAAACATCGCGGGGTGGTGCGCATTGTATGGGTGTGTGTCACATTACATTCACTAGTAGGAGTGAGAAAAACATCACGGGGTGGTGCGCATTGTATGGGTGTGTGTCACATTACATTCACTAGTAGGAGTGAGAAAAACATCACGGGGTGGTGCGCATTGTATGGTTGTGTGTCACATTACATTCACTAGTAGGAGTGAGATAAACATCACGGGGTGGTGCGCATTGTATGGGTGTGTGTCACATTACATTCACTAGTAGGAGTGAGAAAAACATCATGGGGTGGTGCGCATTGTATGGGTGTGTGTCACATTGCATTCACTAGTAGGAGTGAGAAAAACATCACGGGGTGGTGCGCATTGTATGGGTGTGTGTCACATTACATTCACTAGTAGGAGTGAGAAAAACATCACGGGGTGGTGCGCATTGTATGGGTGTGTGTCACATTACATACACTAGTATGAGTGAGAAAAACATCACGGGGTGGTGCGCATTGTATGGGTGTGTGTCACATTACATTCACTAGTAGGAGTGAGAAAAACATCACGGGGTGGTGCGCATTGTATGGGTGTGTGTCACATTACATTCACTAGTAGGAGTGAGAAAAACATCGCGGGGTGGTGCGCATTGTATGGGTGTGTGTTACATTACATTCACTAGTAGGAGTGAGAAAAACATCACGGGGTGGTGCGCATTGTATGGGTGTGTGTTACATTAGATTCACTAGTAAGAGTGAGAAAAATATCACGGGGTGGTGCGCATTGTATGGGTGTGTGTTACATTACATTCACTAGTAGGAGTGAGAAAAACATCACGGGGTGGTGCGCATTGTATGGGTGTGTGTTACATTACATTCACTAGTAGGAGTGAGAAAAACATCATGGGGTGGTGTGAATCGGAGGGTCTGAATTAGGATAGGCAGTGATTGGCAATGTAGGATGGAGAAAAGCACCGCGGGGTGGTCAGCATGTGGAGGTCAGGGAACGTGCAGTGGCAATGTAGGAGAGGTTTCTGAAAAACATCGCGGTGTGGTGCGCATTGTATGGGTGTGTGTTACATTAGATTCACTAGTAGGAGTGAGAAAAACATCACAGGGTGGTGCGCATTGTATGGGTGTGTGTTACATTAGATTCATTAGTAGGAGTGAGAAAAACATCACGGGGTGGTGCGCATTGTATGGGTGTGTGTTACATTAGATTCATTAGTAGGAGTGAGAAAAACATCACGGGGTGGTGAGCATTGTATGGGTGTGTGTTACATTACATTCACTAGTAGGAGTGAGAAAAACATCACGGGGTGGTGCGCATTGTATGGGTGTGTGTTACATTACATTCACTAGTAGGAGTGAGGAAAACATCACGGGGTGGTGCGCATTGTATGGGTGTGTGTTACATTACATTCACTACAAGGAGTGAGAAAAACATCACGGGGTGGTGTGAATCGGATGCTCTGAATTAGGATAAGCAGTGAGTGGCAATGTAGGATGGAGAAAAGCACCGCGGTGTGGTCAGCATGGGGAGGTCAGGGAACATGCAGTTGCAATGTAGGATAGGTTTCTGAAAAACATCGCGGGGTGGTGCGCATTGTATGGGTGTGTGTTACATTAGATTCACTAGAAGGAGTGAGAAAAACATCACGGGGTGGTGCGCATTGTATGGGTGTGTGTTATATTACATTCACTAATAGGAGTGAGAAAAACATCACAGGGTGGTGCGCATTGTATGGGTGTGTGTTACATTACATTCACTAGTAGGAGTGAGAAAAACATCATGTGGTGGTGCGCATTTTATGGGTGTGTGTTACATTACATTCACTAGTAGGAGTGAGAAAAACATCACGAGGTGGTGTGAATCGGAGGGTCTGAATTAGGATAGGCAGTGATTGGCAATGTAGGATGGAGAAAATCACCGCGGGGTGGTCAGCATGGGGAGGTCAGGGAACATGCAGTGGCAATGTAGGATAGGTTTCTGAAAATCATCGCGGGTTGGTGCGCATTGTATGGGTGTGTGTTACATTACATTCATTAGTAGGAGAGAGAAAAAACTTCACGGGGTGGTGCGCATTGCATGGGTGTGTGTTACATTACATTCATTAATAGGAGTGAGAAAACATCACGGGGTGGTGCGCGTTGTATGCGTGTGTGTTACATTACATACACTAGTAGGAGTGAGAAAAACATCTCGGGGTGTTGCGCATTGTATGGGTGTGTGTTACATTACATTCACTAGTAGGAGTGAGAAAAACATCACGGGGTTGTGCGCATTGTATGGGTGTGTGTTACATTACATTCACCAGTAGGAGTGAGAAAAACATCACGGGGTGGTGCGCATTGTATGGGTGTGTGTTACATTACATTCACTAGTAGGAGTGAGAAAAACATCACGGGGTGGTGCGCATTGTATGGGTGTGTGTTACATTACATTCACCAGTAGGAGTGAGAAAAACATCACGGGGTGGTGCGCATTGTATGGGTGTGTGTTACATTACATTCACTACTAGGAGTGAGAAAAACATCACGGGGTGGTGTGAATCGAAGGGTCTGAATTAGGATAGGCAGTGAGTGGCAATGTAGGATGGAGAAAAGCACCGCAGGGTGGTCAGCATGGGGAGGTCAGGGAACATGCAGTGGCAATGTAGGATAGGTTTCTGAAAAACATCGCGGGGTGGTGCGCATTGTATGGGTGTGTGTTACATTACATTCACTAGTAGGAGTGAGAAAAACATCACGGGGTGGTGCGCATTGTATGGGTGTGTGTTACATTACATTCACTAGTAGTAGTGAGAAAAACATCACGGGGTGGTGCGCATTGTATGGGTGTGTGTTACATTACATTCACTAGTAGGAGTGAGAAAAACATCACGGGGTGGTGCGCATTGTATGGGTGTGTGTTACATTACATTCACTAGTAGGAGTGAGAAAAACATCACGGGGTGGTGCGCATTGTGTGGGTGTGTGTTACATTACATTCACTACTAGGAGTGAGAAAAATATCACGGGGTGGTGCGCATTGTATGGGTGTGTGTTACATTACATTCACTACTAGGAGTGAGAAAAATATCACGGGGTGGTGCGCATTGTATGGGTGTGTGTTACATTACATTCACTACTAGGAGTGAGAAAAACATCACGGGGTAGTGTGAATCGGAGAGTCTGAATTAGGATAGGCAGTGAGTGGCAATGTAAGATGGAGAAAAGCACCGCGGGGTGGTCAGCATGGGGAGGTCAGGGAACATGCAGTGGCAATGTAGGATAGGTTTCTGAAAAACATCGCGGGGTGGTGCGTGTTGTATAGGTGTGTGTTACATTACATTCACTAGTAGTAGTGAGAAAAACATCACGGTGTGGTGCGCATTGTATGGGTGTGTGTTACATTACATTCACTAGTACCAGTGAGAAAATCATCTCCGGTTGGTGCGCATTGTATGGGTGTGTGTTACATTAGATTCACTAGTAGGAGTGAGAAAAACATCACGGGGTGTTGCACATTGTATGGGTGTGTGTTACATTACATTCACTAGTAGGAGTGAGAAAAACATCACGGGGTGGTGCGCATTGTATGGGTGTGTGTTACATTACATTCACTACTAGGAGTGAGAAAAACATCACGGGGTGGTGCGCATTGTATGGGTGTGTGTTACATTACATTCACTAGTAGGAGTGAGAAAAACATCACGGGGAGGTGCGCATTGTATGGGTGTGAGTTACATTACATTCACTAATAGGAGTGAGAAAAACATCACGGGGTGGTGCGCATTTTATGGGTGTGTGTTACATTACATTCACTAGTAGGAGTGAGAAAAACATCACGGGGTGGTGCGCATTGTATGGGTGTGTGTTACATTACATTCACTACTAGGAGTGAGAAAAACATCACGGGGTGGTGCGCATTGTATGGGTGTGTGTTACATTACATTCACTAGTATGAGTGAGAAAAACATCGCGGGGTGGTGCGTATTGTATGGGTGTGTGTTACATTACATTCACTAGTAGGAGTGAGAAAAACATGACGGGGTGGTGCGCATTGTATGGGTGTGTGTCACGTTACATTCACTAGTAGGAGTGAGAAAAACATCACGGGGTGGTGCGCATTGTATGGGTGTGTGTCACGTTTCATTCACTAGTAGGAGTGAGAAAAACATCACGGGCTGGTGCGCATTGTATGGGTGTGTGTCACATTACATTCACTAGTAGGAGTGAGAAAAACATCACGGGGTGGTGCGCATTGTATGGGTGTGTGTCACATCACATTCACTAGTAGGAGTGAGAAAAACATCAAGGGGTGGTGTGCATTGTATGGGTGTGTGGAACATTACATTCACTAGTAGGAGTGAGAAAAACATCACGGGGTGGTGCGCATTGTATGTGTGTGTGTCACATTACTTTCACTAGTGGGAGTGAGAAAAACATCACGGGTTGGTGCGCATTGTATGGGTGTGTGTCACATTACATTCACTAGTAGGAGTGAGAAAAACATCACGGGGTGGTGCGCATTGTATGGGTGTGTGTCACATTACATTCACTAGTAGGAGTGAGAAAAACATGACGGGGTGGTGCGCATTGTATGGGTGTGTGTCACGTTACATTCACTAGTAGGAGTGAGAAAAACATCACGGGGTGGTGCGCATTGTATGGGTGTGTGTCACGTTTCATTCACTAGTAGGAGTGAGAAAAACATCACGGGCTGGTGCGCATTGTATGGGTGTGTGTCACATTACATTCACTAGTAGGAGTGAGAAAAACATCACGGGGTGGTGCGCATTGTATGGGTGTGTGTCACATCACATTCACTAGTAGGAGTGAGAAAAACATCAAGGGGTGGTGTGCATTGTATGGGTGTGTGGAACATTACATTCACTAGTAGGAGTGAGAAAAACATCACGGGGTGGTGCGCATTGTATGTGTGTGTGTCACATTACTTTCACTAGTGGGAGTGAGAAAAACATCACGGGTTGGTGCGCATTGTATGGGTGTGTGTCACATTACATTCACTAGTAGGAGTGAGAAAAACATCACGGGGTGGTGCGCATTGTATGGGTGTGTGTCACATTACATTCACTAGTAGGAGTGAGAAAAACATCACGGGGTGGTGCGCATTGTATGGGTGTGTGTCACATTACATTCACTAGTAGGAGTGAGAAAAACATCACGGGGTGGTGCGCATTGTATGGGTGTGTGGAACATTACATTCACTAGTAGGAGTGAGAAAAACATCACGGGGTGGTGCGCATTGTATGGGTGTGTGTCAAATTACACTCACTGGTAGGAGTGAGAAAAACATCACGGGGTGGTGCGCATTGTATGGGTGTGTGTCACATTACATTCACTGGTAGGAGTGAGAAAAACATCACGGGGTGGTGCGCATTGTATGGGTGTGTGTTACATTACATTCACTAGTAGAATTGAGAAAAATATCACGGGGTGGTGTGAATCGGAGGGTCTGAATTAGGATAGGCAGTGATTGGCAAAGTAGGATGGAGAAAAGCACCGCGGGGTGGTCAGCATTGCGAGGTCAGGGAACATGCAGTGGCAATGTACGATAGGTTTCTGAAAAACATCGTGGGGTGCTGCGCATTGTATGGGTGTGTGTTACATTACATTCACTAGTAGGAGTGAGAAAAACATCACGGGGTCGTGCGCATTGTATGGGTGTGTGTTACATTTCATTCACTAGTAGGAGTGAGAAAAACATCACGGGGTGGTGCGCATTGTATGGGTGTGTGTTACATTACATTCACTAGTAGTAGTGAGAAAAACATCACGGGGTGGTGCGCATTGTATGGGTGTGTGTTACATTACATTCACTACTAGGAGTGAGAAAAATATCACGGGGTGGTGCGCATTGTATGGGTGTGTGTTACATTACATTCACTACTAGGAGTGAGAAAAACATCACGGGGTGGTGTGAATCGGATGCTCTGAATTAGGATAAGCAGTGAGTGGCAATGTATGATGGAGAAAAGCACCGCGGGGTGGTCAGCATGGGGAGGTCAGGGAACATGCAGTGGCAATGTAGGATAGGTTTCTGAAAATCATCGCGGGTTGGTGCGCATTGTATGGGTGTGTGTTACATTACATTCATTAGTAGGAGAGAGAAAAAACATCACGGGGTGGTGCGCACTGCATGGGTGTGTGTTACATTACATTCATTAATAGGAGTGAGAAAACATCACGGGGTGGTGCACGTTGTATGCGTGTGTGTTACATTACATACACTAGTAGGAGTGAGAAAAACATCACGGGGTGGTGCGCATTGTATGGGTGTGTGTTACATTACATTCACTAGTAGGAGTGAGAAAAACATCACGGGGTTGTGCGCATTGTATGGGTGTGTGTTACATTACATTCACTAGTAGGAGTGAGAAAAACATCACGGGGTGGTGCGCATTGTATGGGTGTGTGTTACATTACATTCACTAGTAGGAGTGAGAAAAACATCACGGGGTGGTGCGCATTGTATGGGTGTGTGTTACATTACATTCACCAGTAGGAGTGAGAAAAACATCACGGGGTGGTGTGCATTGTATGGGTGTGTGTTACATTACATTCACTACTAGGAGTGAGAAAAACATCACGGGGTGGTGTGAATGGAAGGGTCTGAATTAGGATAGGCAGTGAGTGGCAATGTAGGATGGAGAAAAGCACCGCAGGGTGGTCAGCATGGGGAGGTCAGGGAACATGCAGTGGCAATGTAGGATAGGTTTCTGAAAAACATCGCGGGGTGGTGCGCATTGTATGGGTGTGTGTTACATTACATTCACTAGTAGGAGTGAGAAAAACATCACGGGGTGGTGCGCATTGTATGGGTGTGTGTTACATTACATTCACTAGTAGTAGTGAGAAAAACATCACGGGGTGGTGCGCATTGTATGGGTGTGTGTTACATTACATTCACTAGTAGGAGTGAGAAAAACATCACGGGGTGGTGCGCATTGTATGGGTGTGTGTTACATTACATTCACTAGTAGGAGTGAGAAAAACATCACGCGGTGGTGCGTATTGTATTGGTGTGTGTTGCATTACATTCACTAGTAGGAGTGAGAAAAACATCCCGGGGTGGTGCGCATTTTATGGGTGTGTGTTACATTACATTCACTAGTAGGAGTGAGAAAAACATCACGGGGTGGTGCGCATTGTATGGGTGTGTGTTACATTACATTCACTACTAGGAGTGAGAAAAATATCACGGGGTGGTGCGCATCGTATGGGTGTGTGTTACATTACATTCACTACTAGGAGTGAGAAAAATATCACGGGGTGGTGCGCATTGTATGGGTGTGTGTTACATTACATTCACTACTAGGAGTGAGAAAAACATCACGGGGTAGTGTGAATCGGAGAGTCTGAATTAGGATAGGCAGTGAGTGGCAATGTAGGATGGAGAAAAGCACCGCGGGGTGGTCAGCATGGGGAGGTCAGGGAACATGCAGTGGCAATGTAGGATAGGTTTCTGAAAAACATCGCGGGGTGGTGCGTGTTGTATAGGTGTGTGTTACATTACATTCACTAGTAGTAGTGAGAAAAACATCACGGTGTGGTGCGCATTGTATGGGTGTGTGTTACATTACATTCACTAGTACCAGTGAGAAAATCATCTCCGGGTGGTGCGCATTGTATGGGTGTGTGTTACATTAGATTCACTAGTAGGAGTGAGAAAAACATCACGGGGAGGTGCGCATTGTATGGGTGTGAGTTACATTACATTCACTAATAGGAGTGAGAAAAACATCACGGGGTGGTGCGCATTGTATGGGTGTGTGTTACATTACATTCACTAGTAGGAGTGAGAAAAACATCACGGGGTCGTGCGCATTTTATGGGTGTGTGTTACATTAGATTCACTAGTAGGAGTGAGAAAAACATCACGGGGTGTTGCGCATTGTATGGGTGTGTGTTACATTACATTCACTAGTAGGAGTGAGAAAAACATTACGGGGTGGTGCGCATTGTATGGGTGTGTGTTACATTACATTCACTAGTAGGAGTGAGAAAAACATCACGGGGTGGTGCGCATTGTATGGGTGTGTGTTACATTACATTCACTACTAGGAGTGAGAAAAACATCACGGGGTGGTGCGCATTGTATGGGTGTGTGTTACATTACATTCACTAGTAGGAGTGAGAAAAACATCACGGGGAGGTGCGCATTGTATGGGTGTGAGTTACATTACATTCACTAATAGGAGTGAGAAAAACATCACGGGGTGGTGCGCATTTTATGGGTGTGTGTTACATTACATTCACTAGTAGGAGTGAGAAAAACATCACGGGGTGGTGCGCATTGTATGGGTGTGTGTTACATTACATTCACTACTAGGAGTGAGAAAAACATCACGGGGTGGTGCGCATTGTATGGGTGTGTGTTACATTACATTCACTAGTATGAGTGAGAAAAACATCGCGGGGTGGTGCGTATTGTATGGGTGTGTGTTACATTACATTCACTAGTAGGAGTGAGAAAAACATGACGGGGTGGTGCGCATTGTATGGGTGTGTATCACGTTACATTCACTAGTAGGAGTGAGAAAAACATCACGGGTTGGTGCGCATTGTATGGGTGTGTGTCACGTTTCATTCACTAGTAGGAGTGAGAAAAACATCACGGGCTGGTGCGCATTGTATGGGTGTGTGTCACGTTACATTCACTAGTAGGAGTGAGAAAAACATCACGGGGTGGTGCGCATTGTATGGGTGTGTGTCACATCACATTCACTAGTAGGAGTGAGAAAAACATCAAGGGGTGGTGTGCATTGTATGGGTGTGTGGAACATTACATTCACTAGTAGGAGTGAGAAAAACATCACGGGGTGGTGCGCATTGTATGTGTGTGTGTCACATTACTTTCACTAGTAGGAGTGAGAAAAACATCACGGGTTGGTGCGCATTGTATGGGTGTGTGTCACATTACATTCACTAGTAGGAGTGAGAAAAACATCACGGGGTGGTGCGCATTGTATGGGTGTGTGTCACATTACATTCACTAGTAGGAGTGAGAAAAACATCACGGGGTGGTGCGCATTGTATGGGTGTGTGTCACATTACATTCACTAGTAGGAGTGAGAAAAACATCACGGGGTGGTGCGCATTGTATGGGTGTGTGGAACATTACATTCACTAGTAGGAGTGAGAAAAACATCACGGGGTGGTGCGCATTGTATGGGTGTGTGTCAAATTACACTCACTGGTAGGAGTGAGAAAAACATCACGGGGTGGTGCGCATTGTATGGGTGTGTGTCACATTACATTCACTGGTAGGAGTGAGAAAAACATCACGGGGTGGTGCGCATTGTATGGGTGTGTGTTACATTACATTCACTAGTAGGATTGAGAAAAACATCACGGGGTGGTGTGAATCGGAGGGTCTGAATTAGGATAGGCAGTAATTGGCAAAGTAGGATGGAGAAAAGCACCGCGGGGTGGTCAGCATTGCGAGGTCAGGGAACATGCAGTGGCAATGTACGATAGGTTTCTGAAAAACATCGCGGGGTGGTGCGCATTGTATGGGTGTGTGTTACATTACATTCACTAGTAGGAGTGAGAAAAACATCACGGGGTCGTGCGCATTGTATGGGTGTGTGTTACATTACATTCACTAGTAGGAGTGAGAAAAACATCACGGGGTGGTGCGCATTGTATTGGTGTGTGTTACATTACATTCAATAGTAGTAGTGAGAAAAACATCACGGGGTGGTGTGCATTGTATGGGTGTGTGTTACATTACATTCACTACTAGGAGTGAGAAAAACATCACGGGGTGGTGCGCATTGTATGGGTGTGTGTTACATTACATTCACTAGTAGGAGTGAGAAAAACATCACGGGCTGGTGCGCATTGTATGGGTGTCTGTCACATTACATTCACTAGTAGGAGTGAGAAAAACATCACGGGGTGGTGCGCATTGTATGGGTGTGTGTCACATTACATTCACTAGTAGGAGTGAGAAAAACATCAAGGGGTGGTGTGCATTGTATGGGTGTGTGGAACATTACATTCACTAGTAGGAGTGAGAAAAACATCACGGGGTGGTGCGCATTGTATGTGTGTGTGTCACATTACATTCACTAGTAGGAGTGAGAAAAACATCACGGGGTGGTGCGCATTGTATGGGTGTGTGTCACATTACATTCACTAGTAGGAGTGAGAAAAACATCACGGGGTGGTGCGCATTGTATGGGTGTGTGTCACATTACATTCACTAGTAGGAGTGAGAAAAACATCACGGGGTGGTGCGCATTGTATGGGTGTGTGTCACATTACATTCACTAGTAGGAGTGAGAAAAACATCACGGGGTTGTGCGCATTGTATGGGTGTGTGGAACATTACATTCACTAGTAGGAGTGAGAAAAACATCACGGGGTGGTGCGCATTGTATGGGTGGGTGTCACATTACACTCACTGGTAGGAGTGAGAAAAACATCACGGGGTGGTGCGCATTGTATGGGTGTGTGTCACATTACATTCACTGGTAGGAGTGAGAAAAACATCACGGGGTGGTGCGCATTGTATGGGTGTGTGTTACATTACATTCACTAGTAGGAGTGAGAAAAACATCACGGGGTGGTGTGAATCGGAGGGTCTGAATTAGGATAGGCAGTGATTGGCAAAGTAGGGTGGAGAATAGCACCGCGGGGTGGTCAGCATGGGGAGGTCAGGGAACATGCAGTGGCAATGTAGGATAGGTTTCTGAAAAACATCGCGGGGTGGTGCGCATTGTATGGGTGTGTGTTACATTAGATTCACTAGTAGGAGTGAGAAAAACATCACGGGGTCGTGCGCATTGTATGGGTGTGTGTTACATTACATTCACTAGTAGGAGTGAGAAAAACATCACGGGGTGGTGCGCATTGTATGGGTGTGTGTTACATTACATTCACTAGTAGTAGTGAGAAAATCATCACGGGGTGGTGCGCATTGTATGGGTGTGTGTTACATTACATTCACTAGTAGGAGTGAGAAAAACATCACGGGGTGGTGCGCATTGTATGGGTGTGTGTTACATTACATTCACTAGTAGGAGTGAGAAAAACATCACGGGTTGGTGCGCATTGTATGGGTGTGTGTTACATTACATTCACTAGTAGGAGTGAGAAAAACATCACGGGGTGGTGCGCATTGTATGGGTGTGTGTTACATTACATTCACTAGTAGGAGTGAGAAAAACATCACGGGGTGGTGCGCATTGTATGGGTGTGTGTCACATTACATTCACTAGTAGGAGTGAGAAAAACATCACGGGGTGGTGCTCATTGTATGGGTGTGTGTTACATTAGATTCACTAATAGGAGTGAGAAAAACATCACGGGGTGGTGTGCATCGGAGGGTCTGAATTAGGATAGGCAGTGAGTGGCAATGTAGGATGGAGAAAATCACCGCGGGGTGGTCAGCTTGGGGAGGTCAGGGAACATGCAGTGGCAATGTAGGATAGGTTTCTGAAAAACATCGAGGGGTGGTGCGCATTGTATGGGTGTGTGTTACGTTACATTCACTAGTAGGAGTGAGAAAAATATCACGGGGTGGTGCGCATTGTATGGGTGTGTGTTACATTACATTCACTAGTAGGAGTGAGAAAAACATCACGGGGTGGTGCGCATTGTATGGGTGTGTGTTACATTACATTCACTACTAGGAGTGAGAAAAACATCACGGGGTGGTGTGAATCGGAGGGTCTGAATTAGGATAGGCAGTGAGTGGCAATGTAGGATGGAGAAAAGCACCGCGGGGTGGTCAGCATGGGGAGGTCAGGGAACATGCAGTGGCAATGTAGGATAGGTTTCTCAAAAACATCGCGGGGTGGTGCGCATTGTATGGGTGTGTGTTACATTAGATTCACTAGTAGCAGTGAGAAAAACATCACGGGGTGGTGTGAATCGGAGGGTCTGATTTAGGATAGGCAGTGATTTGCAATGTAGGATGGAGAAAAGCACCGCGGGGTGGTCAGCAAGGGGAGGTCAGTAACATGCAGTGGCAATGTAGGATAGGTTTCTGAAAAACATCGGGGGGTGGTCCGCATTGTATGGGTGTGTGTTACATTACATTCACTAGTAGGAGTGAGAAAAACATCACGGGGTGGTGCACATTGTATGGGTGTGTGTTACATTACATTCACTAGTAGGAGTGAGAAAAACATCACGGGGTGGTGCGCATTGTATGGGTGTGTGTTACATTACATTCACTAGTAGGAGTGAGAAAAACATCACGGGGTGGTGCGCATTGTATGGGTGTGTGTTACATTACTTTCACTAGTAGGAGTGAGAAAAACATCACGGGGTGGTGCGCATTGTATGGGTGTGTGTTACATTACTTTCACTAGTAGGAGTGAGAAAAACATCACGGGGTGGTGCGCATTGTATGGGTGTGTGTTACATTACATTCACTAGTAGGAGTGAGAAAAACATCACGTGGTGGTGCGCATTGTATGGGTGTGTGTTACATTACATTCACTAGTAGGAGTGAGAAAAACATCACGGGGTGGTGCGCATTGTGTGGGTGTGTGTTACATTACATTCACTAGTAGGAGTGAGAAAAACATCACGGGGTCGTGCGCATTGTGTGGGTGTGTGTTACATTACATTCACTAGTAGGAGTGAGAAAAACATCACGGGGTCGTGCGCATTGTGTGGGTGTGTGTCACTTTACATTCACTAGTAGGAGTGAGAAAAACATCACGGGGTGGTGCGCATTGTATGGGTGTGTGTCACATTACATTCACTAGTAGGAGTGAGTAAAACATCACGGGGTGGTGCGCATTGTATGGGTGTGTGTCACATTACATTCACTAGTAGGAGTGAGAAAAACATCACGGGGTGGTGCGCATTGTATGGGTGTGTGTCACATTACATTCACTAGTAGGAGTGAGAAAAATTTCACGGGGTGGTGCGCATTGTATGGGTGTGTGTCACATTACATTCACTAGTAGGAGTGAGAAAAACATCACGGGGTGGTGCGCATTGTATGGGTGTGTGTCACATTACATTCACTAGTAGGAGTGAGAAAAACATCACGGGGTGGTGCGCATTGTATGGGTGTGTGTCACATCACATTCACTAGTAGGAGTGAGAAAAACATCACGGGGTGGTGCGCATTGTATGGGTGTGTGTCACATCACATTCACTAGTAGGAGTGAGAAAAACATCACGGGGTGGTGCGCATTGTATGGGTGTGTGTCACATTACTTTCACTAGTAGGAGTGAGAAAAACATCACGGGGTGGTGCGCATTGTATGGGTGTGTGTCACATTACATTCACTAGTAGGAGTGAGAAAAACATCACGGGGTGGTGCACATTGTATGGGTGTGTGTCACATTACATTCACTAGTAGGAGTGAGAAAAACATCACGGGGTGGTGCGCATTGTAGGGTGTGTGTCACATTACATTCACTAGTAGGAGTGAGAAAAACATCACGGGGTGGTGCGCATTGTATGGGTGTGTGTCACATTACATTCACTAGTAGGAGTGAGTAAAACATCACGGGGTGGTGCGCATTGTATGGGTGTGTGTCACATTACATTCAATAGTAGGAGTGAGAAAAACATCACGGGGTGGTGCGCATTGTATGGGTGTGTGTCACATTACATTCACTAGTAGGAGGGAGAAAAACATCACGGGGTGGTGCGCAATGTATGGGTGTGTGTCACATTACATTCACTAGTAGGAGTGAGAAAATCATCACGGGGTGGTGCGCATTGGATGGGTGTGTGTCACATTACATTCACTAGTAGGAGTGAGACAAACATCACGGGGTGGTGCGCATTGTATGGGTGGGTGTCACATTACATTCACTAGTAGGAATGAGTAAAACATCACGGGGTGCTGCGCATTGTATGGGTGTGTGTCACATTACATTCACGAGTAGGAGTGAGAAAAACATCACGGGGTGGTGCGCATTGTATGGGTGTGTGTCACATTACATTCACTAGTAGGAGTGAGAAAAACATCACGGGGTGGAGCTTATTGTATGGGTGTGTGTCACATTACATTCACTAGTAGGAGTGAGAAAAACATCACGTGGTGGTGCGCATTGTATGGGTGTGTGTCACATTACATTCACTAGTAGGAGTGAGAAAAACATCACGGGGTGGTGCGCATTGTATGGGTGTTTGTCACATTACATTCACTAGTAAGAGTGAGAAAAACATCACGGGGTTGTGCGCATTGTATGGGTGTGTGTCACATTACATTCACTAGTAGGAGTGAGAAAAACATCACGGGGTGGTGCGCATTGTAAGGGTGTGTGTCACATTACATTCACTAGTAGGACTGAGAAAAACATCACGGGGTGGTGCGCATTGTCTGGGTGTGTGTCACATTACATTCACTGGTAGGAGTGAGAAAAACATCACGGGGAGGTGCGCATTGTATGGGTGTGTGTCACATTACATTCACTGGTAGGAGTGAGAAAAACATCACGGGGTGGTGCGCATTGTATGGGTGTGTGTCACATTACACTCACTGTTAGGAGTGAGAAAAACATCACGGGGTGGTGCGCATTGTATGGGTGTTGTCACATTACACTCACTGGTAGGAGTGAGAAAAACATCACGGGGTGGTGCGCATTGTATGGGTGTGTGTCACATTACATTCACTGGAAGGAGTGAGAAAAACATCACGGGGTGGTGCGCATTGTATGGGTGTGTGTCACATTACACTCACTGGTAGGAGTGAGAAAAACATCACGGGGTGGTGCGCATTGTATGGGTGTGTGTCACATTACATTCACTGGTAGGAGTGAGAAAAACATCACCGGGTGGTGCGCATTGTATGGGTGTGTGTTACATTACATTCACTAGTAGGAGTGACAAAAACATCACGGGGTGGTGTGAATCGGAGTGTCTGAATTAGGATAGGCAGTGAGTGGCAATGTAGGATGGAGAAAAGCACCGTGGGGTGGTCAGCATGGGGAGGTCAGGGAACATGCAGTGGCAATGTAGGATAGGTTTCTGAAAAACATCGCGCGGTGGTGCGCATTGTATGGGTGTGTGTTACATTAGATTCACTAGCAGGAGTGAGAAAAACATCACGGGTTGGTTTGAATTGGAGGGTCTGAATTAGGATAGGCAGTGATTGGCAATGTAGGATGGAGAAAAGCACCGCGGGGTGGTCAGCATTGGGAGGTCAGGGAACATGCAGTGGCAATGTAGCATAGGTTTCTGAAAAACATCGCGGGGTGGTGCGCATCGGATGGGTGTGTGTTACATTACATTCACTAGTAGGAGTGAGAAAAACATCACGGGGTGGTGCGCATCGTATGGGTGTGTGTTACATTACATTCACTAGTAGGAGTGAGAAAAACATCACGGGGTTGTGCGCATTGTATGGGTGTGTGTTACATTACATTCACTAGTAGGAGAGAGAAAAACATCACTGGGTAGTGCGCATTGTATGGGTGTGTGTTACATTACATTCACACAAGGAGTGAGAAAAACATCACGGGGTGGTGCGCATTGTATGTGTGTGTGTTACATTACATTCACTAGTACGAGTGAGAAAAACATCACGGGGTGGTGCGCATTGTATGTGTGTGTGTTACATTACATTCACTAGTACGAGTGAGAAAAACATCACGGGGTGAGGCGCATTGTATGGGTGTGTGTTACATTACATTCACTAGTAGGAGTGAGAAAAACTTCACGGGGTTGTGCGCATTGTATGGGTGTGTGTTACATTACATTCACTAGTAGGAGTGACAAAAACATCGCGGAGTGGTGCGCATTGTATGGGTGTGTGTTACATTACATTCACTAGTAGGAGTGAGAAAAACATCGCGGGGTGGTGCGCATTTTATGGGTGTGTGTTACATTACATTCACTAGTAGGAGTGAGAAAAACATCACGGGGTGCTGCGCATTGTATGGGTGTGTGTTACATTACATTCACTAGTAGGAGTGAGAAAAACATCACGGGGTGGTGCGCATTGTATGGGTGTGTGTTACATTACATTCACTAGTAGGAGTGAGAAAAACATCACGGGTTGGTGCGCATTGTATCGGTGTGTGTCACATTACATTCACTAGTAGGAGTGAGAAAAACATCACGGGGTGGTGCGCATTGTATGGTTGTGTGTCACATTACATTCACTAGTAGGAGTGAGAAAAACATCACGGGGTGGTGCGCATTGTATGGGTGTGTGTCACATTACATTCACTAGTAGGAGTTAGAAAAACATCACGGGGTGGTGCGCATTGTATGGGTGTGTGTTACATTACATTCACTAGTAGGAGTGAGAAAAACATCACGGGGTGGTGCGCATTGTATGGATGTGTGTCACATTACATTCACTAGTAGGAGTGAGAAAAACATCGCAGGGTGGTGCGCATTGTATGGGTGTGTGTCACATTACATTCACTAGTAGAAGTGAGAAAAACATCACGGGGTGGTGCGCATTGTATGGGTGTGTGTCACATTACATTCACTAGTAGGAGTGAGAAAAACATCACGGGGTGGTGCGCATTGTATGGGTGTGTGTCACATTACATTCACTAGTAGGAGTGAGAAAAACATCACGGGGTGGTGCGCATTGTATGGGTGTGTGTCACATTACATTCACTAGTAGGAGTGAGAAAAACATCACGGGGTGGTGCACATTGTATGGGTGTGTGTCACATTACATTCACTAGTAGGAGTGAGAAAAACATCACGGGGTGGTGCGCATTGTATGGGTGTGTGTCACATTACATTCACTAGTAGGAGTGAGAAAAACATCACGGGGTGGTGCGCATTGTATGGGTGTGTGTCACATTACATTCACTAGTAGGAGTGAGAAAATCATCAAGGGGTGGTGCGCATTTTATGGGTGTGTGTCATATTACATTCACTAATAGGAGTGAGAAAAACATCACGGGGTGGTGCGCATTGTATGGGTGTGTGTCACATTACACTCACTAGTAGGAGTGAGAAAAACATCACGGGGTGGTGCGCATTGTATGGGTGTTTGTTACATTACATTCACTGGTAGGGGTGAGAAAAACATCACGGGGTGGTGCACATTGTATGGGTGTGTGTTACATTACATTCACTAGTAGGAGTGAGAAAAACATCACGGGGTGGTGTGAATCGGAGGGTCTGAATTAGGATAGGGAGTGATTGGCAATGTAGGATGGAGAAAAGCACCGCGGGGTGGTCAGCATGGGGAGGTCAGGGAACATGCAGTGGCAATGTAGGATAGGTTTCTGAAAAACATCGCGGGGTGGTGCGCATTGTATGGGTGTGTGTTACATTACATTCACTAGTAGGAGTGAGAAAAACATCACGGGGTGGTGCGCATTGTATGGGTGTGTGTTACATTACATTCACTAGTAGGAGTGAGAAAAACATCACGGGGTGGTGCGCATTGTATGGGTGTGTGTTACATTACATTCACTAGTAGGAGTGAGAAAAACATCACGGGGTGGTGCGCATTGTATGGGTGTGTGTTACATTAGATTCACTAGTAGGAGTGAGAAAAACATCACAGGGTGGTGCACATTGTATGGGTGTGTATTACATTACATTCACTAGTAGGAGTGAGAAAAACATCACGGGGTGGTGCTCATTGGATGGGTGTGTGTTACATTAGATTCACTACTAGGAGTGAGAAAAACATCACGAGGTGGTGTGAAACGGAGGGTCTGAATTAGGATAGGCAGTGAGTGGCAATGTAGGATGGAGAAAAGCACCGCGGGGTGGTCAGCATGGGGAGGTCAGGGAACATGCAGTGGCAATGTAGGATAGGTTTCTGAAAAACATCGCGGGGTGGTGCGCATTGTATGGGTGTGTGTTACATTACACTCACTAGTAGGAGTGAGAAAAACATCACGGGGTGGTGCGCATTGTATGGGTGTGTGTTACATTACATTCACTAGTAGGAGTGAGAAAAACATCACGGGGTGGTGCGCTTTATATGGGTGTGTGTTACATTACATTCACTAGTAGGAGTGTGAAAAACATCACGGGGTGGTGCGCATTGTATGGGTGTGTGTTACATTACATTCACTAGTAGGAGTGAGAAAAACATCACGGGGTGGTGCGCATTGTATGGGTGTGTGTTACATTACATTCACTAGTAGGTGTGAGAAAAACATCACGGGGTGGTGTGCATTGTATGGGTGTGTGTTACATTACATTCACTAGTAGGAGTGAGAAAAACATCACGGGGTGGTGCGCATTGTATGGGTCTGTGTTAAATTACATTCACTAGTAGGAGTGAGAAAAACATCACGGGGTGGTGCGCATTGTATGGGTGTGTGTTACATTACATTCAATAGTAGGAGAGAGAAAAACATCACGGGGTGGTGCGCATTGTATGGGTGTGTGTCACATTACATTCACTAGTAGGAGTGAGAAAAACATCACGGGGTGGTGCGCATTGTATGGGTGTGTGTCACATTACATTCACTAGTAGGAGTTAGAAAAACATCACGGGGTGGTGCGCATTGTATGGGTGTGTGTTACATTACATTCACTAGTAGGAGTGAGAAAAACATCACGGGGTGGTGCGCATTGTATGGATGTGTGTCACATTACATTCACTAGTAGGAGTGAGAAAAACATCGCAGGGTGGTGCGCATTGTATGGGTGTGTGTCACATTACATTCACTAGTAGGAGTGAGAAAAACATCACGGGGTGATGCGCATTGTATGGGTGTGTGTCACATTACATTCACTAGTAGGAGTGAGAAAAACATCACGGGGTGGTGCGCATTGTATGGGTGTGTGTCACATTACATTCACTAGTAGGAGTGAGAAAAACATCACGGGGTGGTGCGCATTTTATGGGTGTGTGTCATATTACATTCACTAATAGGAGTGAGAAAAACATCACGGGGTGGTGCGCATTGTATGGGTGTGTGTCACATTACACTCACTAGTAGGAGTGAGAAAAACATCACGGGGTGGTGCGCATTGTATGGGTGTTTGTTACATTACATTCACTGGTAGGGGTGAGAAAAACATCACGGGGTGGTGCACATTGTATGGGTGTGTGTTACATTACATTCACTAGTAGGAGTGAGAAAAACATCACGGGGTGGTGTGAATCGGAGGGTCTGAATTAGGATAGGCAGTGATTGGCAATGTAGGATGGAGAAAAGCACCGCGGGGTGGTCAGCATGGGGAGGTCAGGGAACATGCAGTGGCAATGTAGGATAGGTTTCTGAAAAACATCGCGGGGTGGTGCGCATTGTATGGGTGTGTGTTACATTACATTCACTAGTAGGAGTGAGAAAAACATCACGGGGTGGTGCGCATTGTATGGGTGTGTGTTACATTACATTCACTAGTAGGAGTGAGAAAAACATCACGGGGTGGTGCGCATTGTATGGGTGTGTGTTACATTACATTCACTAGTAGGAGTGAGAAAAACATCACGGGGTGGTGCGCATTGTATGGGTGTGTGTTACATTAGATTCACTAGTAGGAGTGAGAAAAACATCACAGGGTGGTGCACATTGTATGGGTGTGTATTACATTACATTCACTAGTAGGAGTGAGAAAAACATCACGGGGTGGTGTGAAACGGAGGGTCTGAATTAGGATAGGCAGTGAGTGGCAATGTAGGATGGAGAAAAGCACCGCGGGGTGGTCATCATGGGGAGGTCAGGGAACATGCAGTGGCAATGTAGGATAGGTTTCTGAAAAACATCGCGGGGTGGTGCGCATTGTATGGGTGTGTGTTACATTACACTCACTAGTAGGAGTGAGAAAAACATCACGGGGTGGTGCGCATTGTATGGGTGTGTGTTACATTACATTCACTAGTAGGAGTGAGAAAAACATCACGGGGTGGTGCGCTTTATATGGGTGTGTGTTACATTACATTCACTAGTAGGAGTGAGAAAAACATCACGGGGTGGTGCGCATTGTATGGGTGTGTGTTACATTACATTCACTAGTAGGAGTGAGAAAAACATCACGGGGTGGTGCGCATTGTATGGGTGTGTGTTACATTACATTCACTAGTAGGTGTGCGAAAAACATCACGGGGTGGTGTGCATTGTATGGGTGTGTGTTACATTACATTCACTAGTAGGAGTGAGAAAAACATCACGGGGTGGTGCGCATTGTATGGGTCTGTGTTAAATTACATTCACTAGTAGGAGTGAGAAAAACATCACGGGGTGGTGCGCATTGTATGGGTGTGTGTTACATTACATTCAATAGTAGGAGAGAGAAAAACATCACGGGGTGGTGCGCATTGTATGGGTGTGTGTCACATTACATTCACTAGTAGGAGTGAGAAAAACATCACGGGGTGGTGCGCATTGTATGGGTGTTTGTCACATTACATTCACTAGTAGGAGTGAGAAAAACATCACGGGGCGGTGCGCATTGTATGGGTGTGTGTCACATTACATTCACTACTAGGATTGAGAAAAACATCACGGGGTGGTTCCGCATTGTATGGGTGTGTGTCACATTACATTCACTAGTAGGAGTGAGAAAAACATCACGGGGTGGTGCGCATTGTATGAGTGTGTGTCACATTACATTCACTAGTAGGAGTGAGAAAAACATCACGGGGTGGTGCGCATTGTAAGGGTGTGTGTCACATTACATTCACTAGTAGGAGTGAAAAAAACATCACGGGGTGGTGCGCATTGTATGGGTGTGTGTCACATTACATTCACTAGTAGGAGTGAGAAAAACATCACGGGGTGGTGCGCATTGTATGGGTGTGTGTCACATTACATTCACTAGTAGGAGTGAAAAAAACATCACGGGGTGGTGCGCATTGTATGGGTGTGTGTCACATTACACTCACTGGTAGGAGTGAGAAAAACATCACGGTGTGGTGCGCATTGTATGGGTGTGTGTCACATTACATTCCCTGGTAGGAGTGAGAAAAACATCACGGGGTTGTGCGCATTGTATCGGTGTGTGTTACATTAGATTCACTAGTAGCAGTGAGAAAAACATCACGGGGTGGTGTGAATCGGAGGGTCTGAATTAGGATAGGCAGTGATTGGCAATGTAGGATGGAGAAAAGCACCGCGGGGTGGTCAGCATGGGGAGGTCAGGGAACATGCAGTGGCAATGTAGGATAGGTTTCTGAAAAACATCGCGGGGTGGTGCGCATTGTATGGGTGTGTGTTACATTACATTCACTAGTAGGAGTGAGAAAAACATCACGGGGTGGTGCGCATTGTATGGGTGTGTGTTACATTACATTCACTAGTAGGAGTGAGAAAAACATCACGGGGTGGTGCGCATTGTATGGGTGTGTGTTACATTACATTCACTAGTAGGAGTGAGAAAAACATCACGGGGTGGTGCGCATTGTATGGGTGTGTGTTACATTAGATTCACTAGTAGGAGTGAGAAAAACATCACGGGGTGGTGCACATTGTATGGGTGTGTATTACATTACATTCACTAGTAGGAGTGAGAAAAACATCACGGGGTGGTGCTCATTGTATGGGTGTGTGTTACATTAGATTCACTACTAGGAGTGAGAAAAACATCACGAGGTGGTGTGAAACGGAGGGTCTGAATTAGGATAGGCAGTGAGTGGCAATGTAGGATGGAGAAAAGCACCGCGGGGTGGTCAGCATGGGGAGGTCAGGGAACATTCAGTGGCAATGTAGGATAGGTTTCTGAAAAACATCGCGGGGTGGTGCGCATTGTATGGGTGTGTGTTACATTACACTCACTAGTAGGAGTGAGAAAAACATCACGGGGTGGTGCGCATTGTATGGGTGTGTGTTACATTACATTCACTAGTAGGAGTGAGAAAAACATCACGGGGTGGTGCGCTTTATATGGGTGTGTGTTACATTACATTCACTAGTAGGAGTGAGAAAAACATCACGGGGTGGTGCGCATTGTATGGGTGTGTGTTACATTACATTCACTAGTAGGAGTGAGAAAAACATCACGGGGTGGTGCGCATTGTATGGGTGTGTGTTACATTACATTCACTAGTAGGTGTGAGAAAAACATCACGGGGTGGTGTGCATTGTATGGGTGTGTGTTACATTACATTCACTAGTAGGAGTGAGAAAAACATCACGGGGTGGTGCGCATTGTATGGGTCTGTGTTAAATTACATTCACTAGTAGGAGTGAGAAAAACATCACGGGGTGGTGCGCATTGTATGGGTGTGTGTTACATTACATTCAATAGTAGGAGAGAGAAAAACATCACGGGGTGGTGCGCATTGTATGGGTGTGTGTCACATTACATTCAATAGTAGGAGTGAGAAAAACATCACGGGGTGGTGCGCATTGTATGGGTGTTTGTCACATTACATTCACTAGTAGGAGTGAGAAAAACATCACGGGGCGGTGCGCATTGTATGGGTGTGTGTCACATTACATTCACTACTAGGATTGAGAAAAACATCACGGGGTGGTTCCGCATTGTATGGGTGTGTGTCACATTACATTCACTAGTAGGAGTGAGAAAAACATCACGGGGTGGTGCGCATTGTATGAGTGTGTGTCACATTACATTCACTAGTAGGAGTGAGAAAAACATCACGGGGTGGTGCGCATTGTAAGGGTGTGTGTCACATTACATTCACTAGTAGGAGTGAAAAAAACATCACGGGGTGGTGCGCATTGTATGGGTGTGTGTCACATTACATTCACTAGTAGGAGTGAGAAAAACATCACGGGGTGGTGCGCATTGTATGGGTGTGTGTCACATTACATTCACTAGTAGGAGTGAAAAAAACATCACGGGGTGGTGCGCATTGTATGGGTGTGTGTCACATTACACTCACTGGTAGGAGTGAGAAAAACATTACGGGGTGGTGCGCATTGTATGGGTGTGTGTCACATTACATTCCCTGGTAGGAGTGAGAAAAACATCCCGGGGTTGTGCGCATTGTATCGGTGTGTGTTACATTAGATTCACTAGTAGCAGTGAGAAAAACATCACGGGGTGGTGTGAATCGGAGGGTCTGAATTAGGATAGGCAGTGATTGGCAATGTAGGATGGAGACAAGCACCGCGGGGTGGTCAGCATGGGGAGGTCAGGGAACATGCAGTGGCAATGTAGGATAGGTTTCTGAAAAACATCGCGGGGTGGTGCGCATTGTATGGGTGTGTGTTACATTACATTCACTAGTAGGAGTGAGAAAAACATCACGGGGTGGTGCGCATTGTATGGGTGTGTGTTACATTACATTCACTAGTAGGAGTGAGAAAAACATCACGGGGTGGTGCGCATTGTATGGGTGTGTGTTACATTACATTCACTAGTAGGAGTGAGAAAAACATCACGGGGTGGTGCGCATTGTATGGGTGTGTGTTACATTAGATTCACTAGTAGGAGTGAGAAAAACATCACGGGGTGGTGCACATTGTATGGGTGTGTATTACATTACATTCACTAGTAGGAGTGAGAAAAACATCACGGGGTGGTGCTCATTGTATGGGTGTGTGTTACATTAGATTCACTACTAGGAGTGAGAAAATCATCACGAGGTGGTGTGAAACGGAGGGTCTGAATTAGGATAGGCAGTGAGTGGCAATGTAGGATGGAGAAAAGCACCGCGGGGTGGTCAGCATGGGGAGTTCAGGGAACATGCAGTGGCAATGTAGGATAGGTTTCTGAAAAACATCGCGGGGTGGTGCGCATTGTATGGGTGTGTGTTACATTAGATTCACTAGTAGGAGTGAGAAAAACATCACGTGGTGCTGCGCATTGTATGGGAGTGTGTTACATTACATTCACTAGTAGGAGTGAGAAAAACATCACGGGGTGGTGCGCATTGTATGGGTGTGTGTTACATTACATTCACTAGTAGGAGTGAGAAAGACATCACGGGGTGGTGCGCATTGTATGGGTGTGTGTCACATTACATTCACTAGTAGGAGTGAGAAAAACATCACGGGGTGGTGCGCATTGTATGGGTGTGTGTCACATTACATTCACTAGTAGGAGTGAGAAAAACATCTCGGGGTGGTGCGCATTGTATGGGTGTGTGTCACATTACATTCACTAGTAGGAAAGAGAAAAACATCACGGGGTGGTGCGCATATTATGGGTGTGTGTTACATTACATTCACTATTAGGAGTGAGAAAAACATCACGGGGTGGTATGAATCGGAGGGTCTGAATTAGGATAGGCAGTGATTGGCAATGTAGGATGGAGAAAAGCACCGCGGGGTGGTCAGCATGGGGAGGTCAGGGAACATGCAGTGGCAATGTAGGATAGGTTTCTGAAAAACATCGTGGGGTGGTGCGCATTGTATGGGTGTGTGTTACATTACATTCACTAGTAGGAGTGAGAAAAACATCACGGGGTGGTGCGCATTGTATGGGTGTGTGTTACATTAGATTCACTAGAAGGAGTGAGAAAAACATCACGGGGTGATGCGCATTGTATGGGTGTGTGTTACATTAGATTCACTAGTAGGAGTGAGAAAAACATCACGGGGTGGTGCGCATTGTATGGGTGGGTGTTACATTGCATTCACTAGTAGGAGTGAGAAAAACATCACGGGGTGGTGCGCTTTGTATGGGTGTGTGTTACATTACATTCACTAGTAGGAGTGAGAAAAACATCACGGGGTGGTGCGCATTGTATGGGTGTGTGTTACATTACATTCACTAGTAGGAGTGAGAAAAACATCACGGGGTGGTGCGCATTGTATGGGTGTGTGTTACATTACATTCACTACTAGGAGTGAGAAAAACATCACGGGGTGTTGCGCATTGTATGGGTGTTTGTTACATTACATTCACTACTAGGAGTGAGAAAAACATCACGGGGTGGTGTGAATCGGAGAGTCTGAATTAGGATAGGCAGTGAGTGGCAATGTAGGATGGAGAAAAGCACCGCGGGGTGGTCAGCATGGGGAGGTCAGGGAACATGCAGTGGCAATGTAGGATAGGTTTCTGAAAAACATCGCGGGGTGGTGCGTATTGTATTGGTGTGTGTTACATTACACTCACTAGTAGGAGTGAGAAAAACATCACGGGGTGGTGCGCATTGTATGGGTGTGTGTTACATTACATTCACTAGTAGGAGTGAGAAAAACATCACGGGGTGGTGCGCTTTATATGGGTGTGTGTTACATTACATTCACTAGTAGGAGTGAGAAAAACATCACGGGGCGGTGCGCATTGTATGGGTGTGTGTCACATTACATTCACTACTAGGATTGAGAAAAACATCACGGGGTGGTTCCGCATTGTATGGGTGTGTGTCACATTACATTCACTAGTAGGAGTGAGAAAAACATCACGGGGTGGTGCGCATTGTATGAGTGTGTGTCACATTACATTCACTAGTAGGAGTGAGAAAAACATCACGGGGTGGTGCGCATTGTAAGGGTGTGTGTCACATTACATTCACTAGTAGGAGTGAAAAAAACATCACGGGGTGGTGCGCATTGTATGGGTGTGTGTCACATTACATTCACTAGTAGGAGTGAGAAAAACATCACGGGGTGGTGCGCATTGTATGGGTGTGTGTCACATTACATTCACTAGTAGGAGTGAAAAAAACATCACGGGGTGGTGCGCATTGTATGGGTGTGTGTCACATGACACTCACTGGTAGGAGTGAGAAAAACATTACGGGGTGGTGCGCATTGTATGGGTGTGTGTCACATTACATTCCCTGGTAGGAGTGAGAAAAACATCCCGGGGTTGTGCGCATTGTATCGGTGTGTGTTACATTAGATTCACTAGTAGCAGTGAGAAAAACATCACGGGGTGGTGTGAATCGGAGGGTCTGAATTAGGATAGGCAGTGATTGGCAATGTAGGATGGAGACAAGCACCGCGGGGTGGTCAGCATGGGGAGGTCAGGGAACATGCAGTGGCAATGTAGGATAGGTTTCTGAAAAACATCGCGGGGTGGTGCGCATTGTATGGGTGTGTGTTACATTACATTCACTAGTAGGAGTGAGAAAAACATCACGGGGTGGTGCGCATTGTATGGGTGTGTGTTACATTACATTCACTAGTAGGAGTGAGAAAAACATCACGGGGTGGTGCGCATTGTATGGGTGTGTGTTACATTACATTCACTAGTAGGAGTGAGAAAAACATCACGGGGTGGTGCGCATTGTATGGGTGTGTGTTACATTAGATTCACTAGTAGGAGTGAGAAAAACATCACGGGGTGGTGCACATTGTATGGGTGTGTATTACATTACATTCACTAGTAGGAGTGAGAAAAACATCACGGGGTGGTGCTCATTGTATGGGTGTGTGTTACATTAGATTCACTACTAGGAGTGAGAAAATCATCACGAGGTGGTGTGAAACGGAGGGTCTGAATTAGGATAGGCAGTGAGTGGCAATGTAGGATGGAGAAAAGCACCGCGGGGTGGTCAGCATGGGGAGTTCAGGGAACATGCAGTGGCAATGTAGGATAGGTTTCTGAAAAACATCGTGGGGTGGTGCGCATTGTATGGGTGTGTGTTACATTAGATTCACTAGTAGGAGTGAGAAAAACATCACGGGGTGGTGCGCATTGTATGGGTGGGTGTTACATTGCATTCACTAGTAGGAGTGAGAAAAACATCACGGGGTGGTGCGCTTTGTATGGGTGTGTGTTACATTACATTCACTAGTAGGAGTGAGAAAAACATCACGGGGTGGTGCGCATTGTATGGGTGGGTGTCACATTACATTCACTAGTAGGAATGAGTAAAACATCACGGGGTGCTGCGCATTGTATGGGTGTGTGTCACATTACATTCACGAGTAGGAGTGAGAAAAACATCACGGGGTGGTGCGCATTGTATGGGTGTGTGTCACATTACATTCACTAGTAGGAGTGAGAAAAACATCACGGGGTGGAGCTTATTGTATGGGTGTGTGTCACATTACATTCACTAGTAGGAGTGAGAAAAACATCACGTGGTGGTGCGCATTGTATGGGTGTGTGTCACATTACATTCACTAGTAGGAGTGAGAAAAACATCACGGGGTGGTGCGCATTGTATGGGTGTTTGTCACATTACATTCACTAGTAGGAGTGAGAAAAACATCACGGGGTTGTGCGCATTGTATGGGTGTGTGTCACATTACATTCACTAGTAGGAGTGAGAAAAACATCACGGGGTGGTGCGCATTGTAAGGGTGTGTGTCACATTACATTCACTAGTAGGACTGAGAAAAACATCACGGGGTGGTGCGCATTGTCTGGGTGTGTGTCACATTACATTCACTGGTAGGAGTGAGAAAAACATCACGGGGAGGTGCGCATTGTATGGGTGTGTGTCACATTACATTCACTGGTAGGAGTGAGAAAAACATCACGGGGTGGTGCGCATTGTATGGGTGTGTGTCACATTACACTCACTGTTAGGAGTGAGAAAAACATCACGGGGTGGTGCGCATTGTATGGGTGTTGTCACATTACACTCACTGGTAGGAGTGAGAAAAACATCACGGGGTGGTGCGCATTGTATGGGTGTGTGTCACATTACATTCACTGGAAGGAGTGAGAAAAACATCATGGGGTGGTGCGCATTGTATGGGTGTGTGTCACATTACACTCACTGGTAGGAGTGAGAAAAACATCACGGGGTGGTGCGCATTGTATGGGTGTGTGTCACATTACATTCACTGGTAGGAGTGAGAAAAACATCACCGGGTGGTGCGCATTGTATGGGTGTGTGTTACATTACATTCACTAGTAGGAGTGACAAAAACATCACGGGGTGGTGTGAATCGGAGTGTCTGAATTAGGATAGGCAGTGAGTGGCAATGTAGGATGGAGAAAAGCACCGTGGGGTGGTCAGCATGGGGAGGTCAGGGAACATGCAGTGGCAATGTAGGATAGGTTTCTGAAAAACATCGCGCGGTGGTGCGCATTGTATGGGTATGTGTTACATTAGATTCACTAGCAGGAGTGAGAAAAACATCACGGGTTGGTTTGAATTGGAGGGTCTGAATTAGGATAGGCAGTGATTGGCAATGTAGGATGGAGAAAAGCACCGCGGGGTGGTCAGCATTGGGAGGTCAGGGAACATGCAGTGGCAATGTAGCATAGGTTTCTGAAAAACATCGCGGGGTGGTGCGCATCGGATGGGTGTGTGTTACATTACATTCACTAGTAGGAGTGAGAAAAACATCACGGGGTGGTGCGCATCGTATGGGTGTGTGTTACATTACATTCACTAGTAGGAGTGAGAAAAACATCACGGGGTTGTGCGCATTGTATGGGTGTGTGTTACATTACATTCACTAGTAGGAGAGAGAAAAACATCACTGGGTAGTGCGCATTGTATGGGTGTGTGTTACATTACATTCACACAAGGAGTGAGAAAAACATCACGGGGTGGTGCGCATTGTATGTGTGTGTGTTACATTACATTCACTAGTACGAGTGAGAAAAACATCACGGGGTGGTGCGCATTGTATGGGTGTGTGTTACATTACATTCACTAGTAGGAGTGAGAAAAACATCACGGGGTGAGGCGCATTGTATGGGTGTGTGTTACATTACATTCACTAGTAGGAGTGAGAAAAACTTCACGGGGTTGTGCGCATTGTATGGGTGTGTGTTACATTACATTCACTAGTAGGAGTGACAAAAACATCGCGGAGTGGTGCGCATTGTATGGGTGTGTGTTACATTACATTCACTAGTAGGAGTGAGAAAAACATCGCGGGGTGGTGCGCATTTTATGGGTGTGTGTTACATTACATTCACTAGTAGGAGTGAGAAAAACATCACGGGGTGCTGCGCATTGTATGGGTGTGTGTTACATTACATTCACTAGTAGGAGTGAGAAAAACATCACGGGGTGGTGCGCATTGTATGGGTGTGTGTTACATTACATTCACTAGTAGGAGTGAGAAAAACATCACGGGGTGGTGCGCATTGTATCGGTGTGTGTCACATTACATTCACTAGTAGGAGTGAGAAAAACATCACGGGGTGGTGCGCATTGTATGGTTGTGTGTCACATTACATTCACTAGTAGGAGTGAGAAAAACATCACGGGGTGGTGCGCATTGTATGGGTGTGTGTCACATTACATTCACTAGTAGGAGTTAGAAAAACATCACGGGGTGGTGCGCATTGTATGGGTGTGTGTTACATTACATTCACTAGTAGGAGTGAGAAAAACATCACGGGGTGGTGCGCATTGTATGGATGTGTGTCACATTACATTCACTAGTAGGAGTGAGAAAAACATCGCAGGGTTGTGCGCATTGTATGGGTGTGTGTCACATTACATTCACTAGTAGAAGTGAGAAAAACATCACGGGGTGGTGCGCATTGTATGGGTGTGTGTCACATTACATTCACTAGTAGGAGTGAGAAAAACATCACGGGGTGGTGCGCATTGTATGGGTGTGTGTCACATTACATTCACTAGTAGGAGTGAGAAAAACATCACGGGGTGGTGCGCATTGTATGGGTGTGTGTCACATTACATTCACTAGTAGGAGTGAGAAAAACATCACGGGGTGGTGCACATTGTATGGGTGTGTGTCACATTACATTCACTAGTAGGAGTGAGAAAAACATCACGGGGTGGTGCGCATTGTATGGGTGTGTGTCACATTACATTCACTAGTAGGAGTGAGAAAAACATCACGGGGTGGTGCGCATTGTATGGGTGTGTGTCACATTACATTCACTAGTAGGAGTGAGAAAATCATCAAGGGGTGGTGCGCATTTTATGGGTGTGTGTCATATTACATTCACTAATAGGAGTGAGAAAAACATCACGGGGTGGTGCGCATTGTATGGGTGTGTGTCACATTACACTCACTAGTAGGAGTGAGAAAAACATCACGGGGTGGTGCGCATTGTATGGGTGTTTGTTACATTACATTCACTGGTAGGGGTGAGAAAAACATCACGGGGTGGTGCACATTGTATGGGTGTGTGTTACATTACATTCACTAGTAGGAGTGAGAAAAACATCACGGGGTGGTGTGAATCGGAGGGTCTGAATTAGGATAGGGAGTGATTGGCAATGTAGGATGGAGAAAAGCACCGCGGGGTGGTCAGCATGGGGAGGTCAGGGAACATGCAGTGGCAATGTAGGATAGGTTTCTGAAAAACATCGCGGGGTGGTGCGCATTGTATGGGTGTGTGTTACATTACATTCACTAGTAGGAGTGAGAAAAACATCACGGGGTGGTGCGCATTGTATGGGTGTGTGTTACATTACATTCACTAGTAGGAGTGAGAAAAACATCACGGGGTGGTGCGCATTGTATGGGTGTGTGTTACATTACATTCACTAGTAGGAGTGAGAAAAACATCACGGGGTGGTGCGCATTGTATGGGTGTGTGTTACATTAGATTCACTAGTAGGAGTGAGAAAAACATCACAGGGTGGTGCACATTGTATGGGTGTGTATTACATTACATTCACTAGTAGGAGTGAGAAAAACATCACGGGGTGGTGCTCATTGGATGGGTGTGTGTTACATTAGATTCACTACTAGGAGTGAGAAAAACATCACGAGGTGGTGTGAAACGGAGGGTCTGAATTAGGATAGGCAGTGAGTGGCAATGTAGGATGGAGAAAAGCACCGCGGGGTGGTCAGCATGGGGAGGTCAGGGAACATGCAGTGGCAATGTAGGATAGGTTTCTGAAAAACATCGCGGGGTGGTGCGCATTGTATGGGTGTGTGTTACATTACACTCACTAGTAGGAGTGAGAAAAACATCACGGGGTGGTGCGCATTGTATGGGTGTGTGTTACATTACATTCACTAGTAGGAGTGAGAAAAACATCACGGGGTGGTGCGCTTTATATGGGTGTGTGTTACATTACATTCACTAGTAGGAGTGTGAAAAACATCACGGGGTGGTGCGCATTGTATGGGTGTGTGTTACATTACATTCACTAGTAGGAGTGAGAAAAACATCACGGGGTGGTGCGCATTGTATGGGTGTGTGTTACATTACATTCACTAGTAGGTGTGAGAAAAACATCACGGGGTGGTGTGCATTGTATGGGTGTGTGTTACATTACATTCACTAGTAGGAGTGAGAAAAACATCACGGGGTGGTGCGCATTGTATGGGTCTGTGTTAAATTACATTCACTAGTAGGAGTGAGAAAAACATCACGGGGTGGTGCGCATTGTATGGGTGTGTGTTACATTACATTCAATAGTAGGAGAGAGAAAAACATCACGGGGTGGTGCGCATTGTATGGGTGTGTGTCACATTACATTCACTAGTAGGAGTGAGAAAAACATCACGGGGTGGTGCGCATTGTATGGGTGTGTGTCACATTACATTCACTAGTAGGAGTTAGAAAAACATCACGGGGTGGTGCGCATTGTATGGGTGTGTGTTACATTACATTCACTAGTAGGAGTGAGAAAAACATCACGGGGTGGTGCGCATTGTATGGATGTGTGTCACATTACATTCACTAGTAGGAGTGAGAAAAACATCGCAGGGTGGTGCGCATTGTATGGGTGTGTGTCACATTACATTCACTAGTAGGAGTGAGAAAAACATCACGGGGTGATGCGCATTGTATGGGTGTGTGTCACATTACATTCACTAGTAGGAGTGAGAAAAACATCACGGGGTGGTGCGCATTGTATGGGTGTGTGTCACATTACATTCACTAGTAGGAGTGAGAAAAACATCACGGGGTGGTGCGCATTTTATGGGTGTGTGTCATATTACATTCACTAATAGGAGTGAGAAAAACATCACGGGGTGGTGCGCATTGTATGGGTGTGTGTCACATTACACTCACTAGTAGGAGTGAGAAAAACATCACGGGGTGGTGCGCATTGTATGGGTGTTTGTTACATTACATTCACTGGTAGGGGTGAGAAAAACATCACGGGGTGGTGCACATTGTATGGGTGTGTGTTACATTACATTCACTAGTAGGAGTGAGAAAAACATCACGGGGTGGTGTGAATCGGAGGGTCTGAATTAGGATAGGCAGTGATTGGCAATGTAGGATGGAGAAAAGCACCGCGGGGTGGTCAGCATGGGGAGGTCAGGGAACATGCAGTGGCAATGTAGGATAGGTTTCTGAAAAACATCGCGGGGTGGTGCGCATTGTATGGGTGTGTGTTACATTACATTCACTAGTAGGAGTGAGAAAAACATCACGGGGTGGTGCGCATTGTATGGGTGTGTGTTACATTACATTCACTAGTAGGAGTGAGAAAAACATCACGGGGTGGTGCGCATTGTATGGGTGTGTGTTACATTACATTCACTAGTAGGAGTGAGAAAAACATCACGGGGTGGTGCGCATTGTATGGGTGTGTGTTACATTAGATTCACTAGTAGGAGTGAGAAAAACATCACAGGGTGGTGCACATTGTATGGGTGTGTATTACATTACATTCACTAGTAGGAGTGAGAAAAACATCACGGGGTGGTGTGAAACGGAGGGTCTGAATTAGGATAGGCAGTGAGTGGCAATGTAGGATGGAGAAAAGCACCGCGGGGTGGTCAGCATGGGGAGGTCAGGGAACATGCAGTGGCAATGTAGGATAGGTTTCTGAAAAACATCGCGGGGTGGTGCGCATTGTATGGGTGTGTGTTACATTACACTCACTAGTAGGAGTGAGAAAAACATCACGGGGTGGTGCGCATTGTATGGGTGTGTGTTACATTACATTCACTAGTAGGAGTGAGAAAAACATCACGGGGTGGTGCGCTTTATATGGGTGTGTGTTACATTACATTCACTAGTAGGAGTGAGAAAAACATCACGGGGTGGTGCGCATTGTATGGGTGTGTGTTACATTACATTCACTAGTAGGAGTGAGAAAAACATCACGGGGTGGTGCGCATTGTATGGGTGTGTGTTACATTACATTCACTAGTAGGTGTGAGAAAAACATCACGGGGTGGTGTGCATTGTATGGGTGTGTGTTACATTACATTCACTAGTAGGAGTGAGAAAAACATCACGGGGTGGTGCGCATTGTATGGGTCTGTGTTAAATTACATTCACTAGTAGGAGTGAGAAAAACATCACGGGGTGGTGCGCATTGTATGGGTGTGTGTTACATTACATTCAATAGTAGGAGAGAGAAAAACATCACGGGGTGGTGCGCATTGTATGGGTGTGTGTCACATTACATTCACTAGTAGGAGTGAGAAAAACATCACGGGGTGGTGCGCATTGTATGGGTGTTTGTCACATTACATTCACTAGTAGGAGTGAGAAAAACATCACGGGGCGGTGCGCATTGTATGGGTGTGTGTCACATTACATTCACTACTAGGATTGAGAAAAACATCACGGGGTGG